>NW_022473611.1:61289-87831 GCF_009769535.1 Thamnophis elegans
AGGCAACTTATTCCATGGCTTAATTGTTCCTAATGTCTGAAAACTTCTCCTGACTTCTTGATTGGGTCTCTCTTTAACAAACTCCCACCCATTTCCTCTTATCTTTCCCTCCAGGGCTCTGGAGATGAAGTCACTCCCCTCTTCTCTGTGGGAGCCCCTAAAAGTGCCAGAAGATTCTATCATGGCTGCCCAATCCTTCCCACCTTGTCTCGGCTGGACATAGCAAACTCCCTCAACCGTTCATCAAATGATTTGGCCTCTAGACCTTAAATTATCTTCGTTCCTCTTCTCTTCACATTGTCCGGTATCTCCACAACTTTTTCTTTTTCGGGGTAACCAGAATTGGACAAAGTATTCCAAGGATGGTCTGACCAATGAGATAGAAAGTAGTACCAGCACTTCTCTTCCTCTTGAATCTGCCCCTCTTTTATTGCTGCCTAAGACTGTCTGGGCCTATTTTGTCATCTGCAGCAGAGTTCTGGCTGATCCTTAAGTGCTTTGCCATGGGATCCTTCCACAGGTGCCACTGCTGAGCCAGGTTCCCCCTGTTCTGTACCTGGGCATTGGGGTCTCCTAAGTGCAGATCCTGGCTTTTCTCATCAGTGAACTGCATCTTGTTAGGTAGCGTCCAATGTTTGTGTCTTCTGGATATTGAGCTTATATTCTTGTAATTCCCACAAACTTTGTGCCATCTGCAAACCTGATGAGTTCCCTTTCTGTCCCCTCACATAGATCACTTGGGAAGATATGGAGGAGTCAGGGGCCCAAGGCAGAAACTTGAGTTTCCCCTCTGAATATTTCTCTCCATGTAGATGTCACTCCATTAAGGTCTACTCACTGGGTGCAATTGGTCAGCCACCTTACGAATTTTATGCTTATTTGGAATTGTATACCGATATATCTCTCTTGTGTTCTTTTCACATATTTTTTCCCTTGGTGCCTAAAAAGAAATTCAAAAAAGGAATTAAGCATCCACATGTGGAATCCTTCCCAGCCTCTCTAGAAACTAGGAAAGGTTAATAGAGTTAGAAGGGAGCTTGTAGGTCATCTGGTCCAATGCCCCCACCCAATACACCATTTCTAACAGGTTCCTGTCCAGTCTCTAGTTTAAACCTTCCAGGGATGAAGCTCCCACACCTTCTGAAGGCAACTTCTGCTCCATTGGTTGATTGGTCTCTCTGTCAGAAAATTTCTCCTCTGTTCTAGGTTGAATCTCTCCTTGTTCAGTTTCCCTCCATTATTCCTTGTCCGGCCTTCAGGTGCCTTAGAAAATAGCTTGGCGCCTTTCTTTCTGTCACAGCCCCTCAAATATTGGAAGATGCTCTCATGTCTCCCCTGGTCCTTCTCTTCACTACACTAGCCATGCCCAGTTCCTGCAACTGTTCTTCATCTCTTTTAGCCTCCAGTCTCCTAATAGCAATAGCACTTATATATCACTTCATAGTGCTTTTACATCAGAAAAAGTAAGTCTCCCTGATATGACCAATTCACATGTTTTGAAAAAAAAAGTATTGTAGGAAGTTATCACTCAGCCCTCTCCCAAGAAAAATGAAATATCCTAGGAAATATTGAAAAGGCAGAATATTTCTCTGGATGTGAAAAGGAAGAAACATGTTTTAAAAGACAGAATAGCTGCCTGCAGCTTCCTGCCCATCCCCCCTTTGTCAATGAGCCATTAAAGCCTGAACTAGTCCACTTTACATAATAAAGAGTTCTCCCCTTCAGCTCCAGAGTGATGGAATTAAGGCATGACAATATTGACCCTTTATCCAACTCGCCACATGGCATCTGAGAACTCAACCAAACCTGGATTCAAAACGCAGCCTAGAGAGTTGCCCCTGCATGGCCACATGGGAGTCTGACAACCAATCAGAATACAAGATCAAGATCAAAGGCCAGAGAGGGCATAAAACCAGGGACTCAGCTTCTCTTCTTCTCTTCTCTTCTCCACCAACAATGAAGCATCTGATCACCTTTTCTGTTCAGGACTCAACCCATGTGGTCCTGTCCACCATTAAAACCATCTTTCCAAGCAGCCTCCATGTCTCAAGTGTCTTTTTCCTCATTTGGAGCCGAACCCAGAAGGACATTTCTTCCAACAATTCAAAACCTCCAAAAAATGAAAAAAACATCCAAACAAACCCCCATAAAACTACATTAAAAAGTGCATAAAAAGAAAAAAGAAAAGAACCAATTCAGGTGAGGAAGGGGGGGGGGAACCCCTGCGGAGTCTGAATACCAACTTGGGGAGAATCGGAATAATATTTTCCTTCCAATTGTTCAGCAGCTGCTGGCCTGGATGCTCAGCCATCATCCCTGAGTCCTGCAGGTCATTTTCCACCAGATATCCAGGAATTTGAACCCCTGGCACGGTCCTTCTTGACCTGGGCAACTAGACAGCCAATCTGGGTTTCTGTCATGTGTGTTTTCCCCTATTGTTTATGGGAGAGACTCTCTTTGTCCGATTCCTCTCCTGAGTCCTGTCCAGCATGCTTGAACCTCAGTTGTAGCCCTCCTCTTCCTCAGAGCACACAAGCCCCACAACCACATCAAGGTCCTGCCTCACGGGGGGATTGTGGTTCCACACACAGCCAGCCAGATGTTCAGACTGGATGTCAGCTGTTCCAAGGAAATCGGCCTTTGGCAATTGACCGATGGTGACGTTTTCAATGCCGATGGGGCTCAAATAGGGCTCCAGTTGTTTTGGGATTTCACCCATGGCAGCTATTCATCCTGGGGCAAAAGAAGCACCAATTTAATATTTTAATAAAAAAATAAGTAAGCAAGAAACAATGAATAAATAAAACTTAGCAATCCAATTAATATTTATAACTACCAGGGTAGCTCCCACTTTTCTTCTTTTTCAGCTTCCAAGGCCAACATCCCCACCCAAAAGCCCAAAGCAGGAAATGCAAAGCAACCAGGGACCCCAGGTGACCTCAGGAGACCCCAAATCCTCTCCCTTCAGCCAGGACTCTTCTTTTGGACAAGTCCTCCGGCCACTCACTTCCTGCAGCCTCCAAGTTGCCAACTGACTGCAGCCACCTGGGTTTCTCTGCCCCTCCAATGGAATCCATGTAAGAATTATACAACAATAATATCATCATAATGGGGAAAACCTGACAACCAAATTCCTCCAAACACTTTCCAACCATCACATTGTTGTGCAAAGTAGAACGTCTGACACCCTTCGCTCATCAATGAAGGTGATCTTGGGGTAGATGAGCTTCGGGTATGTATGATTCCACAGTGATTATGGTGGCCTCCACATCTTTGCTTAGTTACTCTGGTGACACTTGCAGACACTTTTTCTGGGGAGTGAAGAAGAAAAAAATAAAATATAACTAACTGGTACATTGTTTTCTGAAGGACAATAATAAAGCTTATTCTTAATGGGAGCTTTTCAAGAAAAGATTGGGGGTTGGGCTAGAAGACATTCAAGGTCCCTTCCAGCCCTGAGGGATTCTATCCTTTCTCCTGTTAGTTCCACCAACATTTTGGGGGGGGGCTTCCAGTGCCCCAGGGCTCCCCAGATTGTGGTGACACCACTCCCCTGATCAGGAGCAACTTACGTGCACATGGAGAAAAATGCAGAGGCCAATGGATACATAGACCCCGAAGATGAACAAGGTCACTTTCCAGGGGTCTCCAAGGACATTCTGGAGTCTGTCACTGGATGGCCACAGCAGGTCATTTGGATCCATTTCTGAAAGAGAAAATGGAAAACGGAGGAAGAAGAATAGATGCAAAAATAATGGATGCAAAATAAAGTCAGACCAAGATCTTTTCCCACCGCTAATATAACATCTAAGCTATTCAATTCAACTGAAAATCTATTTGAAATATTTTAGGAGGATAAATAACAACAAAAGCCATGAATAATGTGACTGTCTTCAGCTGTAACCCAATTCCATGAAAATTTCCTGATCTGTCAGTTTCCCTGAGAGAAAATTCGTTCTGTAGATGAGCAGGATTTGATTTCTTGTCTTGGGTAATTTTTTTCTTGCTCTTTCTTGGGATGGAAAATGATTTTGATCATCTTTGGGGTCTATGTATGGTTTGGCCTCTGTGTTCAAGGTATCTCAAGCATCACCAGAACCACCAGCCGAAGATGAGGAGGCAACCAAATTAAGATTAAAGGTTCCTGGTTTTTCTTCCTGTTAGCTTCCATAGTCCAACTACCCCCACCCAAAAGCCCCAAACAGAAAATGCAAAATAACAAAAGGCATTAAGAATTAAATAACAAGGACAATAATAACAGAATACCTTTAAAATAGAAAAATAAAGAAAAACGGACAAACACCAACCATCACATTGTCGTGCAAGGCGGAACATCTGACATCCTTCGCCCATCAATTGAGGTGATGTTGGGGTAGATGGGTTTCTGGTATGTAGGGTTCCACCGTGATGATATCAGCCTCCACGTCTTCGTTTTGTTGCTCTGGTGACACTTGCAGACACCTTTTTCTGGGGAGTGAAGAAGAGGAAAAGAATCAAATATAACTGACTGGTACATTGTTTTCTTAACAATGATAATAAAGCTTATTCTTAATGGGAGCTTTTCAAGAAAAGATTGGGGGTTGGGCTAGAAGACCTTCAAGGTCCCTTCCAGCCCTGAGGGATTCTATCCTTTCTCCTGTTAGTTCCACCAACATTTTTTTTTGGGGGGGGCTTTTAGTGCCCCAGGGCTCCCCAGGTTGTGGTGAGGATACTCCCTTTAACAGGAGTAACTTGTTTGCATTGGTGGTAAAAAATGCAGAGGCCAACAAATAAATAGACCCCAACGATGAACAATGTGACTTTCCAGGGGTCTCCAAAGATGGTCTGGGGTCTTTCCCTGGATGGCTGCAATAGCTCATTTGGGTCCATTTCTGAAAGAGAAAAGGGGTGGAGGAAGAAGAGTCAATCTCTGGTTTTAATGGTTGGTAAAGGGGGCCCTGGCAGGCTGGCAGGCTGGGAAGGGGCTCCAGAGATCTGGGCCGAGTTGCCTGGCCCTCACTCGCTCAGCTGATCCACGGGCCATAATTAAGGGGCGGAGCCTCCATGAGGTGACCGGGGAAGGGAAAGGCTGCCTCCTGTGCTGGCCACGCCCTTCACTTATACTGGCCCACCCCAAAAAAGTCAGCCTAGGGCTTATTTTCAGGGAAAGACGGTATTTCTGACCTGTTCCGTTGTTCCCTCAATGCTCGGTTCTCCCTAAGGAGCTCCTGGTCCTCCGCAGCTTGTTCCCGAACTCTGCAGTGGAGATTATGGCTTTCCTTATTTACATCTTTGAGTTCTTTCTCCAAACTCTTGATTCTGTATTGGTTGTTTTCTCTGAGGAGTTCCACCTTCTCCCCATCTTGTTTTTCAACCCTGCAACTCAGATCTCAATTCTCTTTTCTGAGCTGGTCTCATCTGAAATATTTTTTCTGTAAAAGATCTAAACCAGAGTAAAATTAGCTTCCTTGGGTTTGTAACATGAGTCATCAGACTTGTTTAAAATTAAAACTAATTAAAATAGCTGGTATTTTGTTTATTGGCTTGCAATTCAATAGAATAGAATTGAGTTCTTTATTGGCCAAATGTGATTGGACACACAAAGAATTTATCTTTGGTGCAGATGCTCTCTGAACATAAGGAGAATAAAATACATTCATGAAGAATCATAAGCTACAACACTTAATGATAGTCATAGGATACAAATAAGCAATCGGGAAACAATCAATATCAATATAAATCGTAAGGATGTAAGCCACAAAGCTACAGTCCTGCAGTCATAAGTGGGAGGAGATGGGTGATAGGAACGATGAGAAAACTAATAGTAATGCAGCCTTAGTGAATGGTTGTGTGTCTATGTATAATTTTCTGTGTTTTGAACAAGTTGAAAAGAGTCAGGTCTTATTTTTCCCAACCTTATTCCAGGAAATGTAATTCAAACTAGAACTATGGGTAATGGGGGGGGAGGGGGAGAGAGCTAAGGAGTATTTAAGATGAAATTCTGGAAGAAAAGTCAGGGCTGCTAGCTAAAAATTTCTCACTGTTCAGTTTCTCTTCAAAATCTTTGGAGAGCTTCTCCTTTTCTGTAATTTGTTGGATACTTTTCACTGAAAGCTCCTTGTTCTTCAACTGGAGGTTCTCTTTTTCTGACAAGAGCCTTGAAATTTCCATGATCTTTCTGTAAATTATGAAGAACAGAGAGAAATTGGCCTCCTTACTTTTTTTCACTTGAAACATGACATTGTTTTGTAAATTAAAAAAACAATTAAACATAACTTGGTGTGTTTTGTGTGTCTCTGTGTGTGTGTATATATAAAATTCAGTTTTTCTCTTTCTGCTGTAACAACCAGCAGTTTCTCCTTACAGGAAACAAAGCTTCAGCCATTTGTTGGGGTATATGAGAAATCAGTAGATTTTCAGGGGCTTCAGCTGTGCCTGAATGCTTCTGCAGCCACATTATTCTACTTTTTAAAATTCTCCTGTTTTCCCCCTAAGAGATTCCAGATCGCAGGATCCAATCTGGGTCGGTCACTGGGACCTCAGGCTGAGCCTCCTGAGCTTTGGGGCTCCTGCTGGGACCCCCCCCCCTCAGGAACTCAGGGACTTGAGGAGGGTCAGCAGCCCCCGGGGGTCTCCAGGGAAGCCTTGCCTCTTTCCCGCCTCTTCCTCTTCCTCTTCGGGACTTTGAATTAAGGCATCAAACAGACAAGAGACAGAGACTGTACAGGCAGTCCTCGACTTACGGCAGTTCATCTAGTGACCATTCAAACTTACAATGTCACTGAAAAAGTGACTTATGGCCGTTTTTCACACTTACGACCATTTCAGCATCCCCATGGTCACATGATCAAAATTTAGATGCTGTGCAATTGGCTCCTATTTATGACGGTCGCAGAGTCCGGGGGTCACGTGATCCCCTTTTGCGACCTTCTGACCAGCAAAGTCAATGGGGAAGCCAGGTTCACTTAACAACCCTGTTACTAACTTAACCACTGCAGTGATTCACTTAACAACTGTGGCAAGAAAGGTCATAAAATGATGCAAAATTCCCTTCACAGCTGTTTCGCTTAGCAACAGAAAGTTTGGAGTCAATTTTGGTCATAAGTGGAGGACTACCTGTTGTAGGAAATCTCGTGAAATCCAGAGGAGGGGGCTTGGGGCCTGGGGAAGGGGAAACATTAACAAAAGATCAAAAACTCCTCCCTGCCCATCTTTGCATGGAGGGGGGCGGCGGCAGCGGCCTCGGCCCGAACTTGGGATGCTGCTGGCGGAGGCTGCCTGGGAGGCAAAACTTTGTCCGCGGACTCGCCCGGCCCGCCTGCCCCGTGGAATGACGAGGGGGGGGGCAGGAGGGGGCGGCGGTGCTGCATTTTCCTCCCAAGGAGAAACTAAGGTTGCGGGGGGGAGGGGCGCAGCGCGGCCGTTTCGGGGGAACTTGGGGAGCTTCGCCGTTCCGAGGCGCTTCGCGCGCAGCCCCACCCAGGTGGGAGATGTTTTCCTCCGCCGAGGCGGGGAGGGGGGGCTTTACGTAAGACTCGCGGCGCAGCTCTGCCCCCCCTCCTGGAGTGTCACCTGCCTCCCGCCCCTCCCCCCCGCCGCTCCGCCGAAGCGCTTTTTGCGTCAGGCCGGCGGGGCTCTCGGGGGCCCTTCGGCCGCAGCCCGCCTTCTCCCCCTCTTTCCTTCATGGAGCGCGGCGCGGAGGCCCACCCCCTCGGAAGCAGCCGGCCTCCGCCGCGCCAGCCGCCTGCCCGCCCGAAGTAGGACACAGGGCCATCTTTTCCCCCGCCGAACTGCAGCGAGGAAAAAGGGCCTAGAGAACCTCCGAGAGACCCAGGAATTCCTCCTCTTCTCAGCTGGAGGAAAGAAACGGTTCAGGTGGAATCCAATTGATGGGAAGAAGTAGATAGAAAATAATGTTCCCTCACTTATACATGTAATGGCATGAAAGGATTTGTCTGGTTATGATTCGCTTCGATGGCCTCAGATCGCAGCCTTGCAAGGTAAAAGAAAGAGAGAATTGGAGGGGATTCAGGAGACCCTCTACCCTCCCAGTCAAATGCCTCTCCAGTCTCTTCTCCAAAGCCTCCAGGGATGGAGCCCCCACAACTTCTGGAGGGAGGCCCTTCCACGGATTCATTCTTCTCCCTGTCAGAAAATGTCTCCTGGATTCTAGGTCGATTCTCTCCTGCATCAGTTTCAATCTGTCACTTCTAGTCCTGCCTTTAGGAGCTTTGGGGACTAGCTGGACCCCCTCCTCTCTGTGGCAGCCTCTCAACTGTTGGAAGGCTGCTATCAGGACACCCCGAATCCTTCTCTTCATTGGCCCAGATGGACCCAGTTCCTGCCATTGTTCATCATGCGATTCAGCCTCCAGATCCCTCCTCATCTTTCTTGCTCTTCTCTGCACAGTTTGCAGACTCTGAAGATCTTGTTTGCATCAGGTGACCAAAACTGGATGTGGGATTCCAAGTGTGGTCTTACCAAAGGAGTATAAAGCGTGTATAGCATGCAGCATAAAGAGGATGGAAAGTATATCCTATAAAGTGTATCAATTATATAGTAGCAGATGAATTCCCCAAAGAAAACAGCTGCAGCTTTAAAGATTTTCCATTTCATTTTTACCACGAAGCCACACGTGCTTTGAAGTCCTTTCGGTGGAGGCTGTAAAATCCATCAGGGGTTTCATCAGAGCTCTGAACAACGGAGCTTCTTCCAGGACTCCTAAGAGGGTTGATTTCGCTTCTCCTCCAAATTACAAGGAAAAAGTCTCCAGACTGTTCAAAATTGGCTGCTGAAATGCAGGGAGAAATCTCACCCAAAGGTTGTGCACGACAATGACAGTTGCCGTTTTATTTTACTGTATGGTCTTCTTTACACACACACACACACACACACACACACACACACACACCAATTTTTAGGTCAAAATTCTCCATTTTGTCTAATGTATCATAATTATTCAAAAATTCCTGCCATATTTTTTTCTCTGAATAAGCTTATTGTATGAGTTTGAAAGACAACAGCCCAGCCGCTTGTGTAGGGGTGTCGGCCACTTTCCATTGTGCTAATTGTGTGTGTGTGTTTGTGTGTGTGTAACTTTGTGGTCTGCACTGTAGCTGATTTTCTCACAAAGCGGGGAACTCCTTGAGGAAGACGGGCAGCTCAGAAACGTGAAAAAAAGAAAAAATCCCCGGAGGCTTCCGACCTCTGTGCTCCTCCACTCCCTCTCCAACCCCTGATCTGCTCCCTCACAGCCGAATGCGGCTCCTTCTCCAGCAGGGTCTCCTCCCTGCTTTTATGGCCAGAAGCCCCTGCAGGATTGGAGGTCTCTCACTGCCCCACCCTCCTGTCCTCTGGATCCCTCCTGGAGGCCAAGAGACTGGCCACCCTCCTCTTTCTGGGAGCCGGACTGGCCAGCAGACCAAGGGAAGGGCTGGAGGCAGAGGGGATTTTAACGTCTCCATTTGCACCCAGAAGAAAGCCAATCTCAAGCTGAAAGAAGCCCCCCTGTGACCCCCCCTCTCCTCTCCTGAAAGGCGTCCGGTCTCTTCGTCCATTTCCCTGGACACAGGATGACCGCTGAGTCTGACTCTGTCCTCTGCCTCAGACATTCAGCCAGACACGGAGTTCCCCACCGGTGTTTCCAAAACCATCAGGAACCCCTGTGGATCCCCCTGCGAGACCCCTGGAGTCGACAAATCTCCCTTTGCTTCTCTCCCAGAGATTCTGAGAGATTCCCTTCAGATCGGGATCTGTCTGATCTCGGTCTCTCTCTGGAGTTGGAGGGTCTTCCTGGCCAGCCTCCCCTTTTCCTTCCCTGCACTGATTATTCTGGTCCTTGGATTCACATCTGGGGCTGTTTCTCTTCCCATCCAGAAGGAAAAGTTTTTTTTATCATTCCCTCCAATTTCACCCCTCCCTTTCTTCCCTGTGGAGGCACCAGTGGGGGCTTCGGACCCCCTCCCATTCCTGGGACACAGCAGGTTTCTCTGTCTCTTTGGGAAAGGTTCCTTCCCCAATCAGAGTCTACCTGAGCCCCATCATCCACTTCCCTCCCTGCCTAGGATCAGCTCAGGCAATTCTTCCATCCAGACAAAGGAAAAAGGGAGTTTGGACAGAGCCTCTGGCCAGTCTCTGTTCTTCGACACAGGAAGGTCACATTGACCCCCACCCCAAAGCCAAATTCCCCTTGGCTTCTTGGACACCTCCGGCCATTGCTCAGCTGAGGTCGCAGCAGGGCCAGAGTGGCTGGGAATTGGGATGGAAGGGACCACAAATCCTCTTCAAGCCTCCCCAGCCACAATGGACTCTTAGACACAGAAGCTCCTAAATGGTGCCTTTATGGGGCAGAGGGAAGGGATATGGGATCAATCTCCCAACATTCATCCTATAGGGCTGCCCCAGTTGTTCTCCCTGGTAGCCGATCTAAGACTGTGAATCCCACCCCTAACACCAGTTTCTGTGGAATCAAACACAGGACCCCAAAAACCCAACAATCAAAGTTCACTGCAGTTGTTATTTATTCAGTGTCCACTGGAGGAATTCCCCTCCAGAAAATAGCGGGAGGAAATCTCACAGTCAAAAAGATGCACTCACATTTATACATTTCTGGAATGGAGGACAAATGATACTCATCAATATGCATACTTAATAGAAGATATAACCATGAATATTCATATTGTTATTATCCTCAAGAAAGAGGTATTGTCTAAATAAAAAGAAACAATCTTTCAGAAACCCTTTATTTAATGGAAAAAAATAAATATTTATTTGAATAAAAGTGATTGCCTCATTCATGTATGGAGAATAGTTTGGAGCTCAAAAATTCCTCTGTGTCACATTTCTACATTTCTTCTGGCTGTCAGCTGTTCCTTTGTGTTCAGGTCTGGCCTCAGAAGGATAATGTAGCACTTGGGGATGAAGATGCAGACCAGCAGACCAGCACTGGAGGCCAGGATGGAGAAGACCTGAACAGCCACCATGTATTTCCCTTTGGTGCTTAGGTAGGTGGGCACAAAAGTCACCCAGACGCTGCAGAAGACCAGCATGCTGAAGGTGATCAGCTTGGCTTCATTGAAAGCCCCAGGCAGATTCCTGGCCAGGAAAGCCACCGTGAAGCAGATGGCAGCCATGAAGCCCATGTAGCTGAGGGTGACGTAGAACATGACAACAGCCCCTTCGTTGCATTGAAGGATGATCTCTCCAGGCTGGGAGTGAAGGTCAGAATCAGGGAAGGGGGGAGAAACTCCCAGCCAGATGGAGCAGATGACAATTTGGATAGCAGAAGAAGAAAGGATGATAGAATTGGCCAAGCTCTTCCCCAACCATCTCTTCACTCGATTTCCTGGTTTTGTGGCCAGGAAAGCCAGCACCACCGTGATGGTTTTAGCCAAGAGAGAAGAAACGGCAACTGAGAAGATGATGCTGAAAACCATCTGTCGGAGAAGGCAGGTGGCTTTCCTTGGTTGACCAATGAAGAGAGAAGGAGAGAAGAAGCAAAGCAGGAGGGAGACCAGGAGGATGTAGGAGAGGTCCCGGTTGTTGGCTTTGACAAGGGGAGTTTCTCCATATTTAATGAAGATAATTAAAACAAGGACTGTAGTTAGGAATAAGACCAGGGCAAAAGAGACCAGGATGATGCCCAGATGTTCTTCATAAGACAGGAAGGCTATAACTTTGGGGATACATTGGACTCTGGCCGCATTTGGATATTTGTCATCTGGACACTTGATGCATTTTTCCGCATCTAAAAAACCAAAAAGCAATTTTCTTTAATATTCTGTCCTTTTATCTTACAGTAAATACTTTCTTTGGATAACAACTGATACCATGGACATTTTCCAAGAAGTATTTCTTAATGATTTCATTAAAAAGAGCATAAGAAGGATATTTTTTTTAAAAAAATATATAACTAGGCATTTCAAGTTGAGGGAAGTCCTAGGATGTTAATTATTTCCTGTGTAATGTGTAGAATCTTCATAGGGAGCTACATTACTAGAAATTAGTAATGAATCATATAATCTTTTTAGGCAAACATCCTAATTTCAGTCACATGGCAGTTAATATACTGGACTTGGAGGATACCTACAGTATCTTGTAACACTTAAAAACAATCTTGAATTAAGGAGAAACTTCCTAATAGTAAGAACAATTAACCAGTGGAACAGCTGGACTCCAGAGGTTTTGGGTTCTTCAACACTGAATGTTTTAAAGAAGCGACTGGACAGTCACTTGTCTGAAATGATATAGATTCTCCTGCTTCAGCAGGGGTAGAAGATCTCCAAGGCCCCTTCCAGCTCTACTCTGATTTATTGATCTACATGACTGGCAGAATATTTGCGTAATGAGTTCCCTCCATAACTATCCACAGCACCACATTATGGACCAGTGACACTTTCTCAGTGATCCTCAAGGGGAAGATTCAATGTACAGTGAATTGCAAGGTATTTCAGAAGGTGGACCTAAAACAATTCATCAAGTTTCAAAGAACTCAGATGTTCCTAGAAAGGTGAATTTAGCAGCACAAGTCCAAACTAAAAAGCAGAAGAGATATTTCCTTAAATAGTAGTAAAGCTTGCTCAGTCTTCCACTTCCTCCTCCCAACTCTTCCCAGCCCCTCCTCCAAAGTTTTTTTGATTTACTGCCTTTTAAATAATAAATCATGCAGGTTAAAAATAAAAAAAAACCTGGTGAACTTCAATCTGTCTTTTAAATTGCACTTTCATGAAAATGTTCTAGATGGATCCAGTTCCACCAAGCCTCCCATTTTCCTCAGTGTGACCCACCTTCCTGAGTGGAGAAGGTCCCCTCTGGACAAGGAACACAGTCATAGCAGCAAACTGGCTCTCCTTCTCGAGCCCTCTTGACAAATCCAGGATGACAATTTTCCGCACAGTTGGACTCAGGCAGGGACTGAGCAAACAAATGAGGAATGACAAAGAAAAGATGTTAGGATTCTCCGTCCATGGAAAATGGAGGGAGAAATGGATGGAGACAAGTAGCCTCTGGTCTTCACTGAGGAAAATATGAAATCTCTGACTACTTTTAAACAGATGCAGGAGGGAGAACAACTGGAAGATTCTTCATTTACTTCCTCCCTTTTGATTTTGGTATTTAATATTACAATAAAGTACTTTTCTGCTTTAAACTTTATTAACGGATTGAATTGAAAAAAAAAATATGATGACATATGTAAAAGATTTAGGAAACTTTTATTCCATTAGATTTTTTAATATAGAATAAAACTGGTGAAGAAAGAAACCTCTGACCAGTAAGATCTTGAAAGGTTTTCATAAAACATGGCAAAGCCCTTCCACTTAGGTCCCATCTGTTGAAGAACTTCCATTAGATGACACCAACTGGCATGGAAGGCCAACCACCCTGGAGACTATATAGGTTTTGCCCACTTGAAATGGGACCTCAGGCTTTGGGAAACAGAGAAAAGACACCAAAATTTCTCCCACCTTATTGAGCAACTTTAGCTGTGAAAGAGCATCTTCTTCGATAGAAAGTCTCTGTCTATCAAAATACGCCAGAATCTCTTTCCTGGGATGTTCGTTGGGGAGAACCAAGATGCCGTCAATGCCAATATCTGCTTTTATCTCTCCATTTTGGTCCAAGTACAGTTTAAAGGGGGAAATATTCCAAAATTCATTCTTCTCCAGAAAGGGATGAAACTAGAATGGGAACATCCAGGAATTTGAAAAACAGAAAACTTTGTTTCTTATCCCACATTGAATCTTTTTTCTACAATTGTCTAATCTCCAAATATCGTTAAATAGGGTACAAATACTGCCAATATCTTCATAAGTGAATGAAAAAAATTGAGAAAAAATTGTCAATCACATACTGACAAAATATAAAGAAAATATAATCCACCCAGTTGGACAATTATAGGGAACATTCTAGAGCAGATGACAAATAAAATGAACAGAGAAAAAAAAGATGATCCATAAACTCTTTGAAAACGACAGGTTGATTCCCTGAAAGCATGGGTTGATCAAGAAGAAATCATTCAGGCTAATCTTCTCCTTTGCAAGCCTGATGGAAAATACCTCCAGATGCGCTAATTCTGCTTTATTGTAATATGACTTTAACAAATTTTTTAAAATCTTTAAGAACAAATCTCCCACCAACACTTTTCTCAGCCTGAAAAGTTAGGGAGGATCCTTTCTGAATTTCTTTCTCTCCCATTATGCAGCTGCAGGATTCTCCCCTCTTATCTGATCCCTCCCTAGGCAGCCTCTCTTCTCCTCATCCCAAAAGTCATTCTCACATATCATTACACTTTCTAAATGGATTATGGGAACTCTGGTGATAGAACTGGGTTTCAATAAAGGACTCACAAAGAATTTTGTGAATTTTGTGGAAACTTGAGGGGTGGTATGATAACTAAATGAATAAAAACTGTCTTCAAAATGTTACTCAAATAATTTTTAATCTTTCCTATGAAACCTGAAGGTGATGGATTATAATTTGCCATTGGTCATCAATACGGCAATTAATACGATCTTAGAGTAAGCTAATTTGATGTGATTTAAAGAATATAAAGTCTTTCAACTTAGAAGCTTTATTTGAAACTTTATTTTAAATTTCATTTAAAAAGTTTGATAAAATAACAATGGTTTTAAATCAACTTGAAGGCAATAATCATAAGCACGCAACAATTGTTGAATCGGATGGATTGGATGGACTGGAATTTAATTTGCTGCTGGCATCCCTGAGGAAGGAGTCTGGTTTGAAGGCAGGCTGCTTGGAGATGCCTGGAGAGGCCATGGACCCTGAAGACTCAAAGTGGACAGAAGGGATGACTGATGAAACGGATTCTTTCAAGAAGATTGAGGGAGATTTGGGGATGAACTTGTCATATTTAACTGGAAAACAAAGAGTTTAAGATTCATCATGTTCCCATTTTCAGGAGGTCCCATGACTTTGGGGAATGGGAAGCAGTTGTTGAGAAAGATCCTAATTAAAATTTTAAGGAAATGTCTTATTAAGAATCAACCAAAGCTGTTTAACCCTGGGCAGATTCTGGATGGATCAGAGGTAATGAATGTGGTGGTCTGTAGTAGAGAAGAAGCCCCTGTAAATATTCTGTGGGTTAAATACAACAGCAGATAACACAGAAGTTTGAAGTTTTGAAATTTAACTTTATTGTTGGATTGCCTGTTAACTATGTTTTTTTATATACAGCAGATAGATGACAAGTCAAGGAGTTGCAAATTGATGTGTAATTTATAATGGTGGGCCTGTTTTGCAAAGGGGAGAAACTATTATAGTTGTATTGTATTCAATGGGGGGGTGGGACATATGCATGTTTTTGTCTGTTTTTAATGCAGATTTTTTTAAAAAAATGTGTTGTCTACTTTTATTTTGTCATTGTAATAGTTTTATTTTACCGGGAGATGTTCATGGAAAGAAGGCAAATGCAGCCATAAGAATCTCAGGAAGTGAACGTTCTGGTTTGAGGAGACCCCAACTCAAGGACCAGGTCCCCTTCCAGGCATCCATGCAGCCCAGCCTGTTTGCCTGCCTTTGCCGTGGCCTCCTGCTTGTCTTGGTCTGCTCCCGAATGTCCACTCCAGGCTGCTCCTGACCACTCCAGCAGCGGCCATTCTTCACCTTTTACCTCTTTCCTTTCTCTTTTCCTTTTTCCTTCCCTTCCCATTCCCTCCATTTATCATCCTTTCCTTCTTTCCCATTGCCTTTCCTTTCCCTCCCCTTCCTCCCCCTCCCTTCCCTTCCCCTTCCTTTCTTCCTTCCTTCCTTCCTTCCTTCCTTCCTTCCTTTCCTTCCTTCCCTCCTTCCTTCCTGGGGGTCTGAGGGAGAGTCAGGGGACCCCTTTCCTCCTTGACCCCCTCCCCAACATCTGCTCTGATGGCAATTATGGCTAAAAGTCCTTTGGAAGTTGGGGCTACCCCTCCCCCCTCCCCATTGCTGAAACTCCTCTTGCTGCAGAATTGGGAAAGTTCGTTCCACCTGGGGGGGAGTGGGGGATTGACCACCTCAGCCAACAGATTTCAATCGTCCCTCCTGGATCCCCCGAGCCACTCCAATTTCCCCCCTGGCCAAAGGAGCCTCCGGCTAAAAGCCCCTCAGTGGACACCCCGCGCACACGCCCCCCCAATGCGGAGTTCAGAATGACACCCAAAGAAGTTCTGGGAACCCAACACCCCCCCCTCCTGCTGCCCCTTCCAGAGCCCAGAAAACTCCCAGGCAAAGCAGTGCCGCCTCCCTCTCAGGATTGGGGGAGGGAATGGATGGGAGGAAAGAAGAACTTGCGGAAGAGGGAGGGAGATCCAAAGGAAACGGGGAGAGGAGTCCCACAAGGTTGAAAAGGTTCTGATTCCTCACTCTCACTCTCTTTTTCTTTTTTCTCCCCCCCTCTCTCTTGCTCTCGCTCTCTCTCTCCCTCTTGCTCTTACTCTCTCTCTCACACACACGCACACACACACACAGGCACACTCTTATCCCTGCAAGTCCCCCTTCTCTGCCTGCTCCAGAGAGAGAAGATTCCCATCCAGATATGGGGGTCCTAACCGTATAGATGCCATTCATTCTGGGAAATACAGGAACTATTGGAACTCTCTGCTATCACATGGGGACTAGTGTTGCATCGATCGAAGCGCGTCCCAGTAAGTTAATCAGCCGGGCTTTCCTGGGATGCCAGCGAGGCTGCTGGGCGCTTGGAAAGGACTTCGGACACCGGCCCACCACTAAAAATCAAACAATGAGGCGAGGAGCAGAGCTGGTTGGAAGTGTGTGTGTGTGTGTGTGTGTAAAATGGGCGGAGAATGTGTGTGTGTGTGTGTGTCTATGTGTGTGTGTGTAAAATGGGTGGTTTCATCCAAAGGAGTTTTTGTTTCAGGTGGATCTCCTAGCTTTGGAAGGAGGAAAGGGAGGGGGAGAAAGAGAGAGAAAGATAGAGATGAAAGAAAAGGAAAAAGAAAGGAAAGGAAAAGAAAGGAAAGGAGAGAAAGAGGGAATTATGGAAGGAAGAGAAAGAAAGAAAGAAAGAAAGAAAGAAAGAAAGAAAGAAAGAAAGAAAGAGAGGAAGGGAGGAGGAAGTGAATGAGATATAGGTCGATGGATGGGTCAATAGATAAATGGAGGGAGGGAGGGAGGGAAAGAGAGAAAATGAGAGGAAGGAAGGACACAAACCATGGTTTCAGAAGACTCTTTCAAACAGCACAACAATGTTTGAAAGGGCTGGAAGGGATCTTGGAGGTCATTTTCCAGTCCAACCCCTGCTCAAGTAGGGTCAGAAGGGACCTTAGAAGCCATATAGTCCAACCCCCTGATCCAGCTGGAGACCTTATATCCTCTGAATTATTTTGGTGCCTCTAACAGAGAGGAAAATTGCCAGAAAAGGGAAGGAGTTTACTAGGACAAGGCTGCCATGCAGAGGAAGGCGATGACAGTCCTTGACTTATGACAATTGAGCCCAACATTTTGGTTGCTAAGCAAGAGCGTTGTTAAGTGAGCTTTGCCACATTTTACTCAATCCATGACATCTCCTGGCTCTAACAGTCATGTGCAGACTAGGGAAGAACATCTGAAGGCCTGTGTAATGTTCTAATGTGCAGAAGTGATAGTTAAATGTGTGGCAGAAAGTGGACTCTGGGTGTGTTTTTCCAAACGCAATAAGTGAGGTTGAATGTGTAGAGTTTTAGAAGAGCTCTGTGTGTGTGTGTGTGTGTGTGTGTACATACACATACAGTGTGTAAAGTAATGTATCTTTTTGTGTGCCTATAAACACACTATACCTTGTAATATGTATGTACACATATGGCATATATACATAGGATTAAATTGTGTATTTTGGATGTTCATTAGTAGTAAATAAATAGACAAGGAAATTGTATCTTGTTGACGCAAGGAGAGGCCAGGCAAGGTACCTCTTGATGTGAGTAATGTCAAGTTGGCTACACTCACCCAATCACATGCCCACCAAGCCACACCCACCCAATCACATGCCCACCAAGCCACACCCACCCAATCACATGACCACCAAGCCATGCCCACCCAGTCACAAGACCACGAAGCCATGCCCACCCAGTCACATGATCACCAAGCCATGCCCACCCAGTCACATGACCACCAAGCCACACCCACCCAGTCACAAGACCACCAAGCCACGCCCACTCAGTCACAAGACCACCAAGCCACGCCTACCCAGTCACAAGACCACCAAGCCACGCCCACAGAACCAGTAGTAAAAAGATTTGAATCCCACCACTGGATAAAACCCTCTTCCAATAACTGACTCCTGTTACACACGAGTGTAAGATCTGCTCACTCTTATTCCAGAGTGTCAGACTTGGAAAAAGTGAATTCAGTTACAACAGAGGAGATTTTAACTAAATGAGAGAAAAAATTGGATAAAAGGATGCGCTGTTTTAGAGCTGAGTCACTAAAGCATCCACTTCATGGATTGTCTGAGAGCAAAGACTGAGCAGCCATCAGTCAGAGAAGCTTAAACTGGGATTCCTGCACAGAGGAGAGGTTGGGCTAGATGGTCTCAGGGTTTCCTCCAAATTTATAAAGGTTGTCATGCCACAACATGTACTGTATTTTTCGGAGTATAAGATTCACTGGAGTATAAGACACACCAAGGTTTTGAAGAGGCTTTTTTTTTTTAAAAAAAGTAGGTAGGTAGGAAGAGGGAGAGAAAGAGAGAGAAATACAGTAGATAGGTAGGGAGAGAGAGTAGTTAGGTAGGGAGGTAGATAAAAGGATAGAGAGAGAGAAATAGAGAGAGATAGAGAGATAGAGAAATACAGTAGGTAGGTAGGGATAGAGAGAGGGGGGTAGGTAGGTAGTGGGATAGAGAGAGAGAAATAAAAAGAGATAGAGAGAGAAATACAGTAGGGAGGGAGGGAGAGAGAGAGAGTAGGTAGATAGGTAGATGTTTCCAGGTGTATTTATCCATGTGCTGGAGAAGGAAATCGCTGACAATCTGCAGCACCTAAGACTTTGTTTCTGCTGGCACAGCACTTGATCAATGTAATTCACATCAACCAGTTAAAGAGCTTTCCAAGAGGGGGAAAAAGTTTTTACACTCTGCAAACCTCCCCTAAACAGCCCATTTTTGTGAAAACGCCCCCACTTTTTAAAAAAAAGTCATGAATAGCCTGGGGGGGGGGGCTTGCAGAGTGCTCCTTGTTGGACTTGCAAAAATGGTCCATTTTTTGCTCATTACTGCCCTCCCCAGCCCCCAGGAGCTGTCTGAAATCCTCCATAAGGGTATGCACAACCATTTTGGTGAAGGGGCGGGGCTTCGGGAGGCAAAAAATGCTGTATTGGAAGTATAAGATGCACCCTGATTTTCAGCCTCCTTTTTAAGGGAAAGAAGTGCATCTAATATTCTGAAAAATACGGGAACTCTTGTGCTGTTGTTGCTCTAGCCCCACCTAGTGGCCGGGGGCAGATAAGCCTAACTCTAAGGTCTGAAGCCAGACTCCATTTTCTGTCAGCCTTTGGAGAAGACGGAAGCAGCCGTTGTGACCGAGACCCCTGGTCATCCGGAGATGGCCTCCATCCCTCACACGGAGCATCGCTGGAGAGGTTCCAGCTGCTTCTTTGCTGGCTGTTAGTTAATGCTGCCTATCTCGTCTTTCTATTTGATTTCCACTCTTTGCATCTGCACAGTTTCACCTGCCCTGTTCTCCCAATAAAGCATCCAGATCCACGCCAGGCTCCCTTTCATTGGAGGAGAATAGGGGGGCTTAGCTGCCTGTCCAGCTGCACACAGACCCACCTGCAATGGGGACGGAAGGAAGGGGGAATTCCACCAGCCTGATCACAAAACCACAAATAAGGGGATTTATTTTGAAAAGAATACAGCATTTTCCAATTAGCAATGCTAAATATAAAAATGCCATGTTATCTACTCTTTGGAACCATTAATTCCCTGAGTAATTAAATTGGCCAGATCTGTTGAGATGCTTCCCCACCTTCTCCTCTGGATTCCTCCTCCAAAGGATCTAAGATTAATGGATCCATATCGGGATCCCCTTACCTGCCATGGCTGCAGCCTTGGAGACCCCAAGATCTTTTCTCCCTCCTTCCTTCCCCTCCTCGATCTGGAGGAATATGCAGCATTCAGGGCCTGGGCCAGAGTCTTCGCAAGACTGTAACGGCTGTAGTCATTTTGGCCCCTTAATCTGTCCCTTTTCCTCTGGGTCTCCAGTGGGGCTTTCTGGGTGCATCTTCTGCGGCCTTTGACAGAAAAGACATTCTTTGAAAGAGAACAATGAAAATAAGGATCTTGAAACTTTTCTTCCACAAAGAAAAAGGGTTCAAAGGCAGAATCTTTTGGCCTTCCTTTTCCCAGATAACCAAAGTTCCAAATACTATGGATGTATCTGAGAAGTCTGTGCTTGTTTATTGTGTACCCTTTAACGCTTGTGAGGATCCAGACTTTCCCCTCAATGGGTCCTGGCAGACGCATAAAAGTTAAATGGAAAGGAAGAATTCTCTCCCAAATGAATTCCAATTCTATGAAGTGAACAAAAACGTTGACTTGTCTCCACTTAGAGAGGGAATCCCTGAGGGCTGCTGTATGTCCAGTTGTTGAGAACAGTTGTGATATAACCACACAAATCCCATTCCTGACAAGCACAGGAGTGAAAATCCTCAAGAAATTCTCTCCCTTTTCTGTGTCTGAAGCAAAGAGGCCAATCAGGGTCCATCTGAAGTGGAGGAGCAGCTGGACAATTGCTGGGTAATGGAATTCTTCTTTGGGGAACATGTGGTGGAAAAAGGGGAATTTGCTTTTATCACTCAGAGCCTCTGAAGCTGATCCATAATTGATCTGGAAAAGGAATTGAAAGGATTAAAGCCCTGATGGGGAACCTGTGGCATGCAGAGCGTCCTCTCTTGGCAAACCAGCCACCCCAGCCCAGATCCACTAGCATCCACATGCAGGCGTACCTCCTGCCAGCCAGCTGGTTTTTGGGCCTTTGTAGGGGGCCAGGGCGGGGGACGCATGAGTATGCAGTGTGTGTGTGTGTGTGTGTGCGTGCGTGCGTGCTCACATTGTACAGGAAACTCCAGTGGGCTGGAATGAATGGTCTGGGCCTCCAGTGCTTTCTCGCTCAGTAGGATTCTTCCTTCAGCCTTCAAACAGTTGCAAGGGTTTTATTTTTTATTTTTTGCTTCGAGGTTGGTGCAGGAGGCTTTCCAGGGCCAAAATGGGGTGCAGAAAGCGCAGGTTTTTTTCCCCCATTTTCGCCCTAGAAAGCCTCTTGCACCAACCTGGGAGCAAAGAAAAAACCCTGCAACTGTTTGAAGGCTGAAGGAAGCCTCCAACTGAGCCAGGAAGCACTGGGGGTGCGGGGGAGGCCATCCACACTCACTTCCAGCCCACCAGAGTTTTCTGCTCCAGTGCAGAAATGAGAGCCTGTCCTGTGGAGCCCACTGCCGCTTGGGCGAGAAGGACAACGACACGAAGAAGAAGAGGAGGAGGAGAATGGTGAGGATTTGCAGGAGCTGGCAGGGAGCAGGTCAGGTGGGGCTGGCTGGCTGGGGAGGGGACAATCATGGTGCTTAGGTGGCAGCAGCCTCCATGCCCCAACTGTGCCAGGGAGGAAATGAGGGGCCCTGCTTGAATGGGGATGAAAGTACAAACACAACCTGCCTCCCTGCTCAGCTGTCGCCCACACCATTGGCAGCAGTTTGGGTGCCCTGGCTGTAGCAAACTTTCTCTCATGAAATGCAAGCGTGGAATAAACTGAGCCTGGTTTGTTCTCAGTCTTTTCAGTGGCCACAAACTACTAGCAAAAGTGGCATTTGATCACAAGGCAAGGAATGTTTCCCCTTTTGCATTGGAGCATCCCAGTCAGGACAGGAAAGACCAAGAAAAATAAGGAAAGAGGGGAAGAGAGCAAGGAAGCAAAAAGAGGGAAAGAGGGGAAGGAAGAATGAAGAGGGCAGCTAACAGAAGGGAAGGAAGGAGATTATAATGAGAGAGTGAAAGTGTGAGGTTAATTTTGCCTTAGCACTTGATTTCCAGCAGCCCTGCTGCCTTTTACCATCCCCTTGTCCCCTCCTCCTGACCTCTCCTGGTGGTCTCCCATCCTATCATTGAGGATGCTTTGGTTACAAAGCTAGGTCTCATAAGGAGAGAGAGTGGGCCTCCCTCTGACCCACATACTTTGCCCTCCTGCACACACCATTGGCAACCAAGGAGAGTGAGCACAGCAGCAGTGAGAGCACGCCCACCATGGCCTCCAAAATCAACCACAATGGGGCCCTCAATGAAATTGAGTTTGACACCCCTGGACTAACAGATGACCTGAGTGCTGCATGTGTTGCTCTCAAACTTGCATGGATAAAACATCTAGGCCAGCGATGGCAAACCTTTTTTGGCTCACGTGCCATAAGCGGGGGAGCACAGGGGGGAGGGGTCGTGCGTGGGCATGCTGCACCCATAATGCAATGTGTGACACCTCCCCGCCAACGTGCATGCGTGCATAACAGCTATGACCCCCCTTTTTTGCATGCTTTTTTCACCCTCCCCAGGCGCCAGAGGTTTTATAGGAGCCTGGGGAGGGTGAAAACAGCCTCCCCCACCTCCCCGGAGGCCCTCTGGAGGCTTCAGGAGCTTCTCTGAAGCCTCAGGAGGACTAAAAACGACCCTATGAGCAAATGGAAGTGACATCCGGTTTGCTCATAGGGCCAGTTTAAGCCCTTCGGAGCCTTCAGGAGCACTCAGGAGGCTTCCCTGACGGCTCCGGTGGACGAAAAAACGACCCTACGAGAAAACCATAAGTCACTTCCAGTTTGCTCGTAGGGTCATTTTTAGTCCTCCAGAGCCTTCAGGGACTTCCGGTTTGCTCGTAGGGTCATTTTTAGTCCTCCCAAGGCTTCAGGGAAGCCCCCTGAATGTCCCTGAAGGCTCCGGAGGGCTTAAACCTGCCCTACGAGCGAACCGGAAGTCTGTTCCCAAGCATCCAGTTTGCCCTTAGGGCCCTTTTTTTTGGACTCTGGTGGCTTCAGGGACTCGGGGGGGGGGGGTCTGTTTTCACCCTCCTCAGGCTCCTATAAAGCCTCTGGAGCCTAGGGAGGGCAAAAAATGGCTTTTAAAAAGGCTGAACTGAAATGGCATGCGTGCCTGCCAGGTAACAGGGCAACACTTTGCGTGCCCTGACAAATGGCTCCGCGTGCCACCTGTAGCACTTGTGCCATAGGTTCACCATCCTGGTTATAGGCGAATTGCCAAGCTTAGCCTAGGAAAGTAACGTCTTGTGAAAAGTAAAATGTGGATTCTGCCAAGGAGCCTTGTTTGTAACTTAAAATGTAAGTTCTGCATTCCCTAACAAAGCTCTGAGTTATACGCCAGAAAATGTATTTCTTTTCCCTTCTAAAGTCCATTGTTTTCAGAGCACTGAGAAAAATCATGAAATTCACATGATATCAATTTATGTTTCTATAGCAATGACGTTCTGTGCAAGCTGTGTGAGCTGTAAGATGTTTGGAAAAGTTTTTCTCTCTCTGCCTGCTCTGTTAAGGCGGGAGACCAAAAGGTCGTCCAGTCTTTTGCTTTCTGCAGAAATAAAAGCTGATAATCCGTAGCCTCATCTTCAGAGTTTCACTGGACTTATCAGATTCTGAGCTGCATTCAAAAACCTTCCACAATGAAGAATGCTGTGTTATATTTGGGGTCAGATCAAGTCCACAATATTAGATTTTAATAAATCCAATCTTGTTCTCATGAAAGCATTAGAATCATTTGTTAATTAGACATTGTTTAAAATATTAAAGACAGAATATTAGCAAGATTGTATAATAAAAGCGGAAAATAATAAATGAAGTAAAAAACTATAAACAATGTAAATCATATTACTGTATCTCACCCCTACAATTTATTTCAATTAGATTAACATGTGCAAATGCCAACTGAAGTATTCTATTCCAATAAACGGCCTACTATAATTTTGAGGGTTGCTGCATATTTTAATGCTTCTATGGCCCAGATTCTTTGTGGAGGAATCTTTTTAGCTTCTTCTCCAGGTGTACAAGAAACATGGAGACGTCAGTTCCTAATACAGTTTGTCAGTTGTACAATACAAGATTGGTCTTTAATTGAAATTTTGTCTGTTCTAACAGCCACAATTTTCTGAGTCTGTCAGTTTCCATAGATTAAATTTTATGCCAATACCCATATTTTCTGATTTTAGGCAAAGCAGAAATTGTGAAAATTCCCAAATCAGCTCTGAGGGGCAGCAGCTGGAGTCCTTTTGTCCACCCCAAGATACTCCTCAGCGGCTGGGATTCAGTTGGTTCTGCTGGTGGTTTCTCTCTGAAGCCCCAAACATCAGATTGATGTAAGAACATGGGGGAAACCTTGGCCTCACATACTTCAATAATTGGGGCTGAGGAAGCTGGAGAGCTATGAGGTTTTCTTTTAAGCACCACTTTCACTCCTGTCTTTGATCTAACTGAGCTCCTTTGATGATGAGGGAGCCAAGATTCAGTCTCAGAGAAAACTACCCCAGGTAAGGAAAGGTCCTACTTGCTCTATTGGCTGACCATCTATGGCTAGGATGTCATTTCCCAAAGACCATAACTTTTGAGCTTGATTTATTAAGTATCAGATAATTATTGTGAGAAAAGAACCCAAGTCTTCCTCACAGGGTATATAATCCAATGTGTAAGTATGATAATATCACAGTGTAAATCAGCATATTCCAATAGGTATTTAGCATGCTAAACATATGTACCTATAACAGATGTTATAACAAAATAAAAGGGTTGGAAAGGACCTTTGAGGTCTTCTAGTCCAACCCTCTGCTCATGAAGGAGACCCTATTCCAGGGGTCCTCAATCTACGGCCCACAGGCCACATTTAGCCCACTGAAGCCATTAATCGGCCCCACATGGGACCACAAGGCTACCCCGCCCGAATCACCCCGCCCACCCTCCAGCCCCCACCCACCAGCTGAGCGCAGGCCTTCCCTTCGCAAGCCCCACAGACTGAAGCTGTAAAGCAAGACCAAAGTTTTTGGCCGGCAGAGTGTTTCTGTGGACTGGGGAAGCCAAAAACGGGATGCACAGAGGCCCCAGGAGGGGGAAATGACGCCCTCTGCCACAGCTTCTTAGCTCGGGCTGAGTGGAACGCAGAGCCATGTCATCTGGCACACGCGGCCTTGCCCGTTGCTCTTCCGGGTTTCTGGTGCGCATGTGTGTGCAACAATCAGCTGGCCTCTGTGTGTACAGTCGTGCCAGGAAGGGGAAGAGCTGGTCTTCTGGTTTCTGCGAGTGGATGCGCACCAGCCAGCTTATTGTCATGTGGGTGAATGCCAGAAAGCGGAAGAGGAGCTGCCTGGTGCGCATGTACACTGTGCAACTCCTCTTCCAGATCGCATCCCTGACAAGATCATTTGGTGCTGAAAAGGTTCTCCATCCATGCACTATTCCAAGGGTGGTTTTTCCATGACATTACAAAGCGGTACCAATACTTCACGTGATTTGGATTCTCTCCTTCTGTTGATGCAGCCTAGGATTGCAATGGCTTTTTTTGGCTGCTGCCACACATTGTTGGCTCACATTTGAGAGATTGTCCTCTAAGATTCCAAGATCCCTCTCACAGTTCCTGCTATTGAGCCAGGTTTCACCTAATCTGTACCTGTTCATTTGGTTTTTCTAGCCTCAGTGTAAGACTTTACTTTTCTCTACATTGGATTTCCTTTTGCTAGATAGGCCCAGGATTCAAGTCTTTCTAGATCCATCTGGATCTTCAGCCTATCTTCTGGGGTGTTGGGTATTCCTGCCAGTTTAGTGTCATCTGTAAATTTGATGAGTTCCCCATCTATCCCTCATCCAAATCGTTGATGAAGTTGTTGAAGAGTACTGGGCCTAAAATAGAACTGTGGGGTCCCTCACTGCTTCTTTCCCTCCATGCAGACGTAGTTCCATTGAGGACCACAGGCTGAGTCCATCTGGAGCGGATGCTGTCTATCCCATATATTTATAGCTTTTGAAGAAGTAGATGGTCATTTACTTTGTCAAAGCCTTTCTAAAATCCAAGTACTGTATACTATGTGTACTGCATTTCGCTGGTCCACTAATTTAGTAATTTTTGTCAAAGAATGAAATAACATTTATTTATGATCTGTGTTTGGATCCTTCATTCGTTGAAGTAAATTGTCAATATCTAGACTGATTAACAAGGGTTCAAATATGCATCCTTCCCTTCCTCCTTGATAAGTATCAATCCTTCTTCTCATGGCTCCATTGAACCCAAACCTCCTTCTTAAACGAGGAACTGGAGAAAGAGCTTGGATCAGGGCCAACAGGCTGAGTTCCATTTTGAGGGCAATCAATTTCCTATATAATATTTCTCTGTTAATTATGACAAATGCACTAACATCTAGAAAGCCAACAAACTCTGTTTTAGTTTGCTGATATAGATAAGAGATTTTAAGACAAATTGTTAGCAATATTAGATTATTGACATGCAATATTTATTATAAAATCTATATAGCTAAAACCTTCTGGTTCTTCTGCAAGGAATACATTTTTCTCAAGTTTAACTAAGAGGATCATGGCATAAAGTTTT
>NW_022473612.1:0-34962 GCF_009769535.1 Thamnophis elegans
TCCACTTTTGCTCCTCTTTTATTTCCTCTGGGAGGGGCCATTCACCACCTGTGGCCTTACTCCCAAGTCAACCCCTGTTCTTTAGCTGTTCCCTTTGTCTTGCAGCTCTGCGCATGCGCACACTGGGAACAGGCTCCAGCTGTTCTTCTGCCCCACTGATGTCTGACTCTGAAGGCAGCTGATAACTGTCAGATGGCCCTGGGCCCCCCTCTGCCTCCGACACAGAGCCCTCCTCAGAGCCTTTCCTGGACTCCAGGACTGACCCATGTTCCTCTCCAACCTTCTCACTGTCTGAGTATGCTGCCAGCTCTGCTGTCCACTGACGGGCCACAACAGATAGGTCATAAACTTCCCCACTGACTTGCTTAGCAACAGAAATGTTGGGCTCAGTTGTGGTCGTAAGTCAAGGATCACCAGTGTTTACCAGACATCACCTGTCTCTTTCCATGCTAGCCTCCAAAAGTAGAATAATGAACAGGCCATGATTCAAACTCACGTCCTATTTGACTGTTACCTGCATAAGAGGGTGAGGGGCAGGTAACTTGGTCTATATACTAAATGAATGACCCATTGGGAACCCCATATTAAAATAATTTACCGTATTTTTCGGAGTATATGACGTATCTAGATTTTGGGGAAGAAAACAAGGGGGGGGGGAAATCTGCCTCTGACTCCCAACAATTAGCTTCCTTGCACCAAACAGCAAACAGTACAGATTTATTTTAAAAAACTTCCTCATTTTGTTAAGTTGTCTAGAATAATAATAAAGAGCCGAGGTGGCGCAGTGGTTAAATGCAGCACTGCAGGCTTCTTCAGCTGACTGCAGTTCTCCAGTTCGACTGTTCAAATCTCACCGGCTCAGGGTTGACTCAGCCTTCCATCCTTCCAAGGTGGGTAAAATGAGGACCCGGATTGTTGTTGGGGGCAATATACTGACTCTGTAAACCGCTTAGAGAGGGCTGAAAGGCCTATGAAGCGTTATATAAGTCTAACTGCTATTGCTATTGCTATTGCTAAAGCAGTCTTTAAAAAATAAGTCTAATAATTTGAACATTCTATAAGCATTTAGAGTTATTGACTTAACCTCCTTGCAGCAAACAGCAAGTTTCACTTTCAGTTTCAGTTTAAGCATGGGATCATCAGCTGTTTCAGGCTGCAGGGATTGCTATAGCCTATTGCTGCCTCCATTTTCCCCATTTGCTGCATTTTCCCCGTTTGCTGCAAGGAGGTAAATTACTGGGAGGCAGAGGCCAAAGGGTGGGGGGCGGTGGGTGGGCAGGTGGGGTTACATTCGGTGTATAAGACGCACCCAAATTTTCATCCTCTTTTATGGGGGGAAGGTACGTCTTATACTCTGAAAAATACCGTATGTGCAGCCAGAATTTGAAAAAAAAAATTAATACGGCACAATTCTTGAGCAAAATGTTTCGTCTGACTTCGTTTGATGTGGGACTGGTTGTGTGGTGGCAAGGCACAGAGGCAACACAGTCAGCTGATAGTTCAAATCGCCCCTTTATTGCTCCAGCTTTCCCCCAAACGCTCCCACATTTATGGTGAATCCCAGAGCAAAATGATCACACACACATACACACACACCTCCAGTAGTCCGGCACAACAATGTGAACACAATGGCAGCAAAGCAAGACATCCAGCGGGGAAAGGGAATAAGTCAATGAGTCCAAGAAGCAAAGGAACAAGGCAATAGTTAAAGGATGCAAAGGAACAAGGCAATTAATCCAGGGAGCAAGAAATAAAGCAAGAAGTCCGGGAAACTTCAAACGTTGGCAACGGCACAAAACACTCCACGGATTCAGCGTTTGTTCCCAACACACGCCCCTCCCCACAGCGTCTCCTTAAGTCTCGGTGTTCTCGCCTTCTCTCCACTCTCCATGCTCTTGGATCAGGAGGAGGTGGCTCTTGCTCATCGTCTGAGATCTGCCTCTCATGTTCACTACTTAGCCTCTCTTGGTCATCCTGCCCCCATTTCTCCCTGCCTACAAGCCCTCCCAATCCTGAAGGGCCCTGGCCTGACTGGGCCGGCTCCTCCCCATTTTCCTACAAAGCCAACTCCTCAATTTCCTTCAGCTCCAGCTCGTCTTCCTCTGCAGATTCAGGCTCCGATAGGGGCATGACAGATTGGGGTAGATTATAGGGGGGGTGATACTGAAATATAATGTTATTTTATTTTATTTATCTGCATATTAAATTATTATACTTTATTCCAATCTCAGAAGGGACGCAGCGGCTCAGTGGCTAAGACGTTGAGCTTGTCGATCAGAAAGGTAGGAAGTTCGGCAGTTCGAATCCCTAGCGCTGCATAACGGAGTGAGTTCCCATTACTTGTCCCAGCTTCTGCCAACCTAGCAATTCGAAAGCACGTAAAAAATGCAAGTAGAAAAAATAAGAACCACCTTTGGTGGGAAGGGAACAGCATTCCGTGTACCTTCGGCATTTAGCCATGCCAGCCACATAACCACGGAGACATCTTCAGACAGTGCTGGCTCTTCGGCTTTGAAATGGAGATCAGCACCACCCCCTAGAGTTGGGAATGACTAGCACATATATGCGAGGGGAACCTTTACCTTTACCTTATTCCAATATCATTTTAAATTGTATATTTATTCCAAGTTCACTTTAAATTGCACTTTATTCCAATTTTACCTTAAATGGTATTTTATCGGATTTTAGGAATAATTTGTGTTTGGAACGCTGCCACTTTGATATGTCCCAGGGGCTAATCAATAAACTAAACTCCAAGGCCTCTGATTTTGATGCATGCTCTTTGAATTAAAAGGAACATGGCTTTGATTTGGATACGACCACATTCTCAACATCCTCGCCTGCCAAAGTTGTGGGAGCTTCATCCCTGGAAGCTTTCAAGAAGAGACTGGACTGCCATCTGTCAGAAATGGTGTAGGGTCTCCTGCTTGGGTGAGAGGCTGGAGTAGATGACCTACAAGGTCCCTTCCAACTCTCTTAATCTGTTAAACCTGTAGAAGTTGGAAGTGACAAAATTAGGGCTTCTGGATGTTGTCACAAGAATAACATCAATCAGGACTATTAGCAATTCTTGGCACACGAGTGGTAATCTATCCAGTCCAATATGATCATTTATCTTTCTGCCTCTCTTATTTTTTTTTTTTAATATGCAGCATTAATCTAAACAGCCAGCTGGACAGCTGCCCATTTTATTATATTTGCTTCGAAGGCATTTAAAAAAAAAAAAACTCGGATCGGATTTCCAGTTTGGGTATCTATGCAACTCAGAAGCTCAACAATTAGAGATGCACCCTTTACTATTTTTACTTTAAATACTTTGCTTTTCTTTAACACACAGTGCTCTTTCCCAAGCAAAAGATATTCTATCTGCAGAGAGCACCCCACTTCCCATAAAATCAGGAAGGCCAAGTTTTTAAGAAGAGATTGGAGAACCATTTATCTGAAATGGTATAGGGTTTCCTGGCAGAGCAGTGGGTTGGACTAGAAGACCTCCAAGGTCCCTTACGATGCTTGTTATTCTATTCTATTCTATTTCTATCCTATCCTATTTTTATCCTATCCTATCTTTTTTCTATTCTATCCTATCCTATCCTATCCTATTCCATTCTATTTCTATTTCTATTTCTATTTCTATTCCTATTCCTATTCCTATTCCTATTCCTATTCCTATTCCTATTCCTATTCCTATTCCTATTTCTATTCTATTCTATCCTATCCTATTTCTATTTCTATTTCTTTTCTTTTCTATTCTATTCTATTCTATTCTATCCTATCCTATTCCATTCTATTTCTATTTCTATTCCTATTCCTATTCCTATTCCTATTCCTATTTCTATTCCTATTCCTATTCCTATTCCTATTCCTATTCCTATTCTATCCTATCCTATCTTATCCTATCCTATTTCTATTTCTATTTCTTTTCTATTCTATTCTATTCTATCCTATTCCATTCTATTCCTATTCCTATTCCTATTTCTATTCTATCCTATCCTATCCTATCCTATTTCTATTTCTATTTCTTTTCTATTCTATTCTATTCTATCCTATCCTATTCCATTCTATTTCTATTTCTATTTCTATTTCTATTTCTATTTCTATTTCTATTTCTATTTCTATTTCTTTTCTATTCTATTCTATTCTATTCTATTCTATCCTATCCTATTCCATTCTATTCCTATTCCTATTCCTATTTCTATTCTATCCTATCCCATTTCTATTTCTATTTCTTTTCTATTCTATTCTATTCTATTCTATCCTATTCCATTCTATTTCTATTTCTATTTCTATTTCTATTTCTATTTCTATTTCTATTTCTATTTCTATTTCTATTTCTATTTCTATTTCTATTTCTTTTCTATTCTATTCTATTCTATTCTATCCTATCCTATCCTATCCTATCCTATCCTATTCTATACAGCCTTCCATGCTTAGAAACATTCCTATGATTTGATGGTTGCTAGATAGAAAGCAGTAATTACTCCTCTCTTTCAATTTATGAAAAAATCCTTTACCCAGCCTACCTTGCATTCATTTCCCCCATTGTTTTCAGCCTGTGAAGCTACTCCAGAGCAAAACTATAAACACAATTTTTAAGCCGATGCCTCAGAGCAATAATCATAAAACACCAACAGTGCTAATGACAGCAGAGCAAATGTATTTGCATTTGATGGTGGCTCAGATTTGTTGAGCCATTAAAAGAGACCGATTAAAATCAATGGGATTTAAGGCGGACGTCCCATCGATTTCAACATTCAACAGCTACTCGGAATATACCCGAGTTAAGACTCCACCGGCTGTTATCATTACTACTATTGTGGCTATTGTTTTCTGTCAATTTCAAACACGATTTTGTAGAAATACAAAATAGTAATACAGGGAATGCAACCCAAAGCTAACCAGTAATACCCAATACAACACAACGTTTATTTTAATTTCATTTTTCTGTTTGGTTTGCAATAGTTCCATGGTGTCATTTCTGTTTCTTGTGGCTAGAGTTTGTTCCTCGATGGGGAGACACTGAGCTTGTTGATCAGAAAGGTCAGCAGCTGAGCGGTTCAAATCCCTAGTACAGGTCTCCATCCGTGAGCAGGGGTTTGGACTAGATGGCCTCCAAGCTCCCTTCCAACTCTGTTATTGTTTACTGTTTTATTTCCTGAATAAGTAAGATGCCTCTGAAAGCCAGATCAGTGAGAATCATTTTTAATTTGGTAGCCAATTTGAAAGCCCCTTGGTCTTCGTTTGAACATTCATGGTCACTGAAAAATCTTCTATCTACCTGGTAGTCAAGTTCACTTCTGGAGATATTCTCACCTAGAGTAGTTGTAGAGTAGGTAAGTATTGGTAGATACTTAAAGTGGTCAGTTTTCTGCTGGACAAATCAACCCTACAAATGAAGAGAATAGGGTTTCCTGTCTGAAAAGGGGGTTGGACTAGAAGACCACCAAGGTCCCTTCCTACTGTTATTCTATTCTATTCTATTTTTTGTTTTAATTTCTATTCTAATTTCTATTCCAATTTCTATTCCATTCTAATTTCTATTCTAATTTCTATTCCATTCTAATTTCTATTCCATTCTAATTTCTATTCTAATTTCTATTCCATTCTAATTTCTATTCCATTCTAATTTCTATTCTAATTTCTATTCTAATTTCTATTCTAATTTCTATTCTAATTTCTATTCCATTCTAATTTCTATTCCATTCTAATTTCTATTTTAATTTCTATTCCAATTTCTATTCTAATTTCTATTCCATTCTAATTTCTATTCTAATTTCTATTCCATTCTAATTTCTATTCCATTCTAATTTCTATTCCATTCTAATTTCTATTCTAATTTCTATTCCAATTTCTATTCTAATTTCTATTCCAATTTCTATTCTAATTTCTATCCCATTCTAATTTCTATTCTAATTTCTATTCCATTCTAATTTCTATTCCATTCTAATTTCTATTCTAATTTCTATTCCATTCTAATTTCTATTCCATTCTAATTTCTATTCTAATTTCTATTCTAATTTCTATTCTAATTTCTATTCTAATTTCTATTCCATTCTAATTTCTATTCCATTCTAATTTCTATTCTAATTTCTATTCTAATTTCTATTCTAATTTCTATTCTAATTTCTATTCTAATTTCTATTCTAATTTCTATTCTAATTTCTATTCCATTCTAATTTTTATTCCATTCTAATTTCTATTCTAATTTCTATTCTTTCTATTCTAATTTCTATTCCATTCTAATTTCTATTCTAATTTCTATTCTAATTTCTATTCCATTCTAATTTTTATTCCATTCCATTCTATTGTTCTATTCCATTCCATTCTATTCTATTAATTTCCATTCTATGCCATTCCATTCCATTCCATTCCATTCTAGTTTATTCTATTCTAATTTCTGCTCTATACTATTCCGTTCCATTCCATTCCAACTCAGTGGTTCAAAAATGGTATAAATTTCCCACGGCAGAACTTAATACTAGGTCAATGTGTTAGCAAGGCTAGTGGGAACGACCAGAGAAAACATTCAAATCTAAGCCTCCGCAAGAATTTATTTATGCATGTTGTGCGTTGCCATTAACCTTTTATTGAGATGGTGAGCCATGATGTAGATTTACAACCTATCGAAGCTCCAGGAATTCAGGGCTGGGCTGGTAACCGCTTCTATAAAAACAGAGTAATGCACCACGAGGCACATATTACAGTCCCACATCCAATAAAAACAGATATGAGATAAAATCTCTATTAAAATGCTGAAATGTTTCGCTGTGCTGAATCCGAAAGATAAGACTATCCAAGCGCCACTGACCTAAACAGGGAGGCGGAGGAGACCACAGGAAAAGGGCTAGAAAAAAAATGACAAGGAAATGACGGCTTCTGAGATTTGAAAACAAAAATTGACCAAGCGGGCAGTTTCTAGATAGAATTGCAAAGGAATACCAAGCGACAGCAGAAGCAGAGGTGGGTTTCAGCCCGTTCTGACAGGTTCTAGAGAACCGGTAGCGGAAATTTTGAGTAGTTTGGAGAACCAGCAAATAGGCTGGCCACGCCCCTGCTGCCTCGCAGCTGAGATTCTTCTGATCTCCCTGAAGAGGAGAACAGAGCTGGAAAGCAGGTTAGTGGGGTGGGGAAGGAATGGGGATTTTGCAGTATCCTTCCCCTGCCACTCCCACAAAGCCACGCCCACAGAACCGGTAGTAAAAATAATTGAATCTTACCACTGAGGAAGCTTCTTAGAGGAAACTGAAGTTTCCAATGAGATTGAGATGAGATAGAAAGCAGGAAATAAAGGACAGGATACAGCAGGGTAAGTGGGCAGGGCCAGCTGATCGTCAGAGCTACCAGTTTGCCCGAACTGGTCTGAACCGGCTGAATACCACCTCTGGAATTATCCAGTGGATTCTGTTCTTTGCAATTGTGGCAACACACAAACAACAACACACACCTGCTATTTGTGTGCCCTAATCACCGGACACTTCATGACTTCAGGGCAGCGCAACAGAACGCAATTCAGGTTGCCAATTTCTGGACAAGATCTGTTTAACGTGTTTACACATTTTCATTTTGTACTGGTAGCCCTCGACTTATGGCCACAATGGAGCCCAAAATTTTGGTTGTTAAATGAGACATGTGTTTCAAACAAAGTTTTCCCCCAGTTGTTAAGTGAATCGCCGCAGTGGATCAGCTAGGAACCCGGTGGTGAAGTGAATTTGGCTTCCCGCACTTTGACTTTGCTTGTTGGAAAGTCACCAAAGGGGAATCACGTGACCTCGGGATGTAGCAATGGTCGTAACTATGAATCAAGTTGCTAAGCGTCTGAATTTTGATCACGTGATCATGAGGATGTGGCAAAGGTGGTAGCTGTGAAAAATGGGCATGAGTCATGTTTTTCAGTGCCGTTGTAACTTTAAACCAGTGGTGGGATTCAACATTTTTACTACTGGTTCTGTGGGCGTGGCTTGGTGGGCGTGGCAGGGGAAGGATACTGCAAAATCCCCATTCCTTCCCCACCCCACTAACCTGCTTTCCAGCTCCTGTTCAGGGCAACAACATCAGCTGGGAGGCAGCAGGGGCGTGGCCAGCCTATTTGCCGGTTCTCCGAACTACTCAAAATTTCCGCTACCAGTTCTCCAGAACCTGTCAGAACTGGCTGAATATCACCTCTGCTTTGAACGGTCACTAAACAGACTGCTGTAAGTCGAGGCCTACCTGCATTTTATATTTTAAATTGTATGTCCTATAATTTACCTTATTTTAATTGCGGTACTTGTGACACAATCCAACAAGCAATACATCCTGGATGGACGTGGGGTTGCTTTTTCAACACGTCCTCCTGGTTTGGTCGTCGGCGTCATTCCCAGCGCATGCAAAGCCTTTGAATGATGTGCCTCTTCCAACCTCAGGAAGTCATGGTGTGTCAACTTCAGCGGGAGGAAGGGTGCACTGGAGCACATGAACACCAAAAGGGGATGCGCTTTCTCCCGCCACGATGAACGCAACTGTACACAGGCATTAATTTCTCACCTTTGAAATCCCAGCCCGTGCACCTGTTTCTTTTCGCTCTGCGTTTGCAGGCGATTCAGTTGTTAACTCTTGAAGGCACTGAGTTGTCGTTTCCAATGTTCATTACCAGCACGGCAGAACTCAAGGCGCTTCGCAGCGAGCAATTTTCTCCCTGGCTCCGAGTTTTGTTTTTTTTGTTTTTTAAAGCAATTTAGCACGAAAGCAACGCAAACTGGAAGAGGCAGGCAGGCTAAAGGCCTGCGAACAGTTCAGGCGCAGGGTGAGAAACAAGCTGTGGATGCAAAGACCTTAAAAATAGCCTTCTCGCCGGGCGTCCGTTTCCCCAAATGGCATTTCCAAATCTGCACCTCGAAGGAGCCCATTAATCTTTGCATTCTTAGGCGACGCGTCTTAAATAATGCAATTCCGCGTAAGGCTGCGTGAGCCGAGCACCCTTCCAAAGCATCCGGCATGGCAGACTCTCGTTCAGACATAACGGTGGGGAAAGGGGAACTCTCCCTGTGTCCTTTTAAAAGTCCATGTAGTGGCTTCTTCCGAGGTAAACACAAGAACAGAGTTGGAAGGGACCTTGGAGGTCTTCTAGTCCAACCCCCTGCCTAGGCAGGAAACCTTACACCACTTTAGATAAATGGTTATCCAACATCTTCTTTAAAACTTCCAGTGTGGGAGCATTCACAACTTCTGGAGGCAAGTTGTTCCACTGATTCATTGTTCTCACTGTCAGGAAATTTCTCCTTAGTTCTAAGTTGCTTCTCTCCTTAATTAGTTTCCACCCATTGCTTCTTGTTCTATCTTCTGATGCCTTGGAGAATAGTTTGACTCCTTCTTCTTTGGGGCAACCCTTGAGATATTGGAAGACTGCTATCATGTCTTCCCTAGTCCTTCTTTTCATTAAACTAGACACACCCAGTTCCTGCAACCGTTCTTCATGTGTTTTAGTCTCCAGTCCCCTAATTCTCTTTGTTGCTCTTCTCTGCACTCTTTCTAGAGTCTCCACATCTTTTCTACATCTTGGCGACCAAAACTGGATGCCAATATTCCAACGCATTATAAAGTGGTATTAACCCTTCACGTGATCTTGATTCTCTCCCTCTGTTGATGCAGCCTAGAATTGTGTTGACTTTTTTGGTAGCTGCTGCACACGGCTGGCTCCTATTTAAATGATTGTCCACTAGGATTCCAAGATTTATGGCATTATGCAAGAGCATAAAATCTTTTCTTGCCCGGATGATCTTTAAACTATTCTCTCTTTGGAGGGGCCTTGGTGCTGTCTGAGCTTAGTTGTTTTCTGGCACACGTTTCATTAACCAAACTAGGTAACATCATCAGTGCTAGTGACTAACACTCATGGTGTTACCTAGTTTGGATAATGAAACATCTGCCATAAAAAAACCAAGCTTAGAGAGCACCAAGGATCCCATAAGCATCCTCCCCCTCCTCCTCCTCCTCCCCCCCTCCTTTCCCCTTCTCTACACACCCCATGCCCTTCTAGTACTGATGATGTTACCTAGTTTGGTAATGAAACATCTACAAGAAAACAACCAAACTCATAGAGCGCCAATGTGTTGTAATATAGTTGCAGAGCCACGCTGAAACACACAGGAGAAAACAAACCCCTTAATCTTCCTCCTCCTCCTCCTCCTCCTCCTCCTCATCATCATCATCCCTCCCTCCTTTCTCCTTCTCCACACACCCCATGCCCTTCTAGTACTGACGTTGTTACCTAGTTTGGTTAGTGAAACATCTACAAGAAATCAACTAAATTCAAAGATTGCCAAAGACCCCATAAGCATCTTCCTCCTTCTCCTCCTCTTCCTCCTCCTCTTCCTCTTCCCTTTCTCTTTCTACACAAACCCCTCTTCTCCTCTTCCTCCTCCTTCTCCTCTTCTCTTTCTTTCTACGCAAACCGCACTTCTTTCTAGCAATGATGATGTTACCTAGTTTGGTAATGGAATGTCTACCAGAAAACATCCAAGCTCAGAGAGCACCAAGGATTCCATATGCATCGTCCCCCCTCCTCCTCTTCCTCCCTTCTTTTTCCTTCTCCACGCACCCCTTCTGGTACTGATGTTGTTACCTAGTTTGGATAATAAAACATGTGCAAGAAAACAACCAGAGTGCCAAGGACCCCATAAGCATCTTCCTCCTCCTTCTCCTCCTCTTCCTCCTCCTTCATTCTAGCACTGATGACGTTACCTAGTTTGGTAATGAGACGTCTAGAAGAAAACAACCAAGCTCAGAGAGCACCGAGGACCCTTCGTTTCAAACCCTGAGCTACAAATATTCTACTTTATGGACCAAGATTCGATGAGCTTTCAAAAAGTTGTGAGGGGACATGACAGCTGTGTACAAACCTCTGAAACGTTGTAGAGAGTTGGGATTTTTTTTTTCCCTGCTTGCTCCAGAAGTTAAGAATAGAACTAATGGGATGAAATTTCAAGGATGGAGATACAGATTTGATACAAGGAACAGCTTCTTGACAGAAAGAGCTGTCAATGTGTGAAATAGATGAGTGGTTTCTCCCCACATTTTCAAGCAGATGTTGGACAGTCATTGATCAAGGATGATAAAATGAATCCAGCAGCCTGCAGAAATTTGGGGATAATGATGTCCTAGGTCCCTTCCAGCTCTCTTTCTTTATTTATTTTTGCTCACTTGCTTGCTTATTTATTTATTTCTCCAATTGAGACGCCACCCCTCTCGCCCCCTAAGAAACAAGTGGGTGGTTCACCACTTAAAAATATGGCATCTACGATCTCACTCCAGGTAAACATGTACTTACGCCGAATTAAAACAGACGGTTTTCAAATCCCTGGAAGATTTATTTTGACGCACGTCCCCGGAATCATTCCATTTTTATCTCGGGGAACAAAAATAAGAGACGCATCTTCCAATTAAACAAATCTTTGTTTTTCTCGGTGCTGTGACAGAGAACCTACCAATTACGCCGAGAGTGTAAAAACATGTAAAAGAGTTGATGAGTTACAACTACAAGTAAAGTAAACAGAGGCAAGATAGCAAGAGAAACTCCCCGGCTGCATGAAGAGATGCATTTTCCTTTAGTGGAGATTTTTCAGGTACTCATCGGTGGAGATGATATACAGGTAGGCCTCGGCTTATGACCCCCAAATTTCAGTTGTTAAGTGAAACTTTTGTTGAGTTTTGCCCCATTTTACGACTCTCCTTGCCACAGTCGTTAAGTGAATCATGGCCGTTGTTTAGTTAGTAACACGGTTGTTAAAGGAATCTGGCTTGCCCTTGGACTTTGCTTATCAGAGAGCCCAAAAGGGGATCGCATGACCCCGGGACACTGCAACGGTCATAAGTACATGCCAGTTGCCAAGCCTCTGAATTTTGATCATGTGACCACGGGGATGCCGCGACGGTTGTAAGTGTGAAAAACGGTCATAAGTCACTTTCTTCAGTGCCATTCAAACAGTCACAGTTCATTTAAACTGTTGTGAAGCGAGGACTATCTGTAGAACATCAAGTTCCCAAAAACTTTTGAAAATCTTCCATGATCACACAAAAGGCAGGAAACCTTACGGCCGACAGGTTCATGCGAATGAGTTTCCAAACCTTCCAATAAATCCAGTAAATTAAAAATGAAAATGCTGATTATTTTTCTAAGATCAATTTTTAAATTCCTATTTTGCGGGGGTTCACGGGGTGGTGGTGGTCTTTCAATGCTTATTAAAAAAAAAAAAAGCTTTTCAACCAAAGTAAGAGACTTTCTAGACATATGATGGAAGATAATGGTGTGCAAAGGACTACGTTAGAACCTTCAGAAGAATGGATGGAAACTAATCAAGGAGAGAAGCAAGCTGGAACTAAGGAGAAATTTCCTGACTGCGAGAACAATTAATTGGTGTTAAAAACAATTTTCCTTCAGAAATCATGGATGCTCCAACACTGGAAGTTTTTAAGAAGATGTCAGACAACCATTTGTCTGAAGTGGTGTAGGGTTTCCTGCCTGAGCAGGGGGTTGGACTAGAAGACCTCCAAGGTCCCTTCCAACTCTGTTATTCTATTCTATTCTATTCTCTATTCTCTATTCTCTATTTTCTCTCCTCTGCTCTCCTCCCCTCCCCTCTTCTATTCTATTCGATTCGATTCCATTCTATTCATTTCTACTCTACTCTAATCCTATTTTATTCTATTTCTACTATATTCTAATTTCTATTCTATTCTCTGTTCTATTCTTTATTCCAGTAAGGGCGAACCTTTTAGGCACCAAGTGATGAAAGTGTGCGGGTGCGCCGACACTGCAAAGTGCAGCGCATATTCACGCGCCCCCACGCATGCACACACATGCCCCAGGAAGGTGCATGTGCGCCCCTTACATGCTCACGCACACCTTACGCATGTGCATGCACGCCCGTTGCATGCCTGGCAGAGACCCGCGCATGTGCAGTAGGGACCTGGGGACCAGCTGGCCAGCGGGAGGCATGTGCCCATGTATGGCAGAGACCTGAAACAGAGCTGGGGCGATGTGCCCACAGAGATCCCACCTCTGGCGCATGTGCCATAATTTCATCACCACTGCTCTCTTCTATTCTATTCTGCATTCTATTTCTATTCTATTCTAATTTCGATTCTCTTCTATTCTAATGAACTTTTTTGCGAATCGTAGGCTGCGTGGAGTCATCATGAAGTTGGGCAGCCTTAGAAAAAGTGTAAATAAGGACTATTTTCTTTTTTAGAGGTTCTACTCTAATACTGGAGTCGAGCCCTCCCTTGTGTTGGCTCTCACTTCTGCCTTCCTCAGCTGGATCTTGAGCTGAACTAGTCATTCAGCAAAAAAATAATAATCATCTCCAGCTTAAATAAAATGTCCATACTTGGTGTTCTTGCATGGCAATTTACTACATAAATCTCTCCCTAAAAACTGCTGAAACTCTCTTACCTTGAGTTGTCCCCTTGCTTGCTTCTTTCCTTACTTCAGCAAAAATAAATAAATCCAAAAAACACCTTACTAGGTTTTGAGATGTTCTCTTGCAGGCCACCTGGAATTGTCAGCGTAAACTTGGAGGGGTTTTTTGGCCAAGGCTGTTTTTGTTAAGAGAAGCAGAAATAAGAAAACAAGGAAGCGAGATGTCTTCAGCTGGGCCCCAGCCAATATTGGACAGGATCTGAAGACCAGAAAGGTTGTTACAATTTGCACCGTAATCAATGAGCCGAGGTGGCGCAGTGGGTAGAGTGCAGTACTGCAGGCCACTTCAGCTGACTGCTAGCTGCAGTTCGGCGGTTCAAATCTCACCGGCTCAAGATTGACTCAGCCTTCCATCCTTCCGAGGTGGGTTGTGAAGTACCCGTGGTTCGCCCATGAGGCCAATGTTGAGAAAAGACACGGACACGAGCTTTCTTGGGATGAGGCGACCCAGATTGGGGTCTGGAAGCCCCTTTTATTGAGATAGGACAAAGGCAGGAGGAGCAATCAGCAATCAGCATGTGATTTAAGACAGCCTGTCAAACTACAATTGCTAATCTACTGCTCAGGGAAGTTCTGTCTATATATGGTCAAATCCTGGGCGTCGTTGGGTAAGGCACATCTAGAGTGAACTATCAGGATGTTATGTTATGTACTATCAGGATGTTATGGAGTTTGTTTTTTCCTATGTGGTTCAGCGTGGCTGCGCATGCCCTGTTATGCACTGGGCCGTGGGTGACCGCCACACCTACACAAGGAGTTATATGACAACAGTGGGTGAAATGAGGACCCAGACTGTGGGGGCGATATGCTGACTCTGTAAACCGCTTAGAGAGGGCTGAAAGCCCTATGAAGCGGTATATAAGTCTAACTGCTATTGCTATTGCTAAACAGGACAGAATAAATAATAAATAAATACAAAATTATGCACATAACAATGCTCAATAGACCAGCATAAGGAGAGCGCGATGCAGTCAATTTAAAAAGCACAGCCACTAAATCAGAGCTACCTATGTGAAGAGCAGAGAAGACATTGAAGCCAAAATCATAATACAAGTCAAGCATTCGATTCAATTTATTTTTACATCATAGACCAGAAACCAGAACAAATAAAAACACTCAGTGAAAAATATCCAGTTAAACATAATACAAAAGTGTGTAAGAATCTAAGAGAAGAGGTAGGAGGATTTGATGGGTGCAGGGGAACATAAAAAATTAGCACCTGCAAGACCATATCTGTCAAATTGCAGAATGCTCTAATACGGTGAACTGATGCTCATTAGTCCTAGTTTATGGCACCGGATGGTGCCTGACAAATTTTAAGGGTTGCTGCACAAAAAAACTGGCAATATTATCTGCTACAGCTGGGCTGAAATCCCCAGGGAGGTGGAGGACTGGTGTCTGCACACTGAGTATTTATGTAGTAGGGGTGAAATCCAGCAGGTTCTGACAGGTTCTGGAGAACCAGTAGCGGAAATTTTGAGTAGTTCAGAGAACCAGTAGCAGAAATTTTGAGTAGTTCATAGAACTGGTAGGGAAAATTTTGAGTAGTTTAGAGAACTGGTAGTGGAAAGTTTGAGTAGATCAGAGAACCAGTAGTGGAAATTTTGAGTAGTTCAGAGAACCGTTAATGGAAATTTTGAGTAGTTTGGAAAACCAGTAGCAAAAATTTTGGGTAGTTTGGGGAACCGGCAAATGCCACCTCTGGCTGGCCCCAGAGTGGGGAGGGAATGGAGATTTTGCAGTATCCTTCCCCTGCCACGCCCACCAAGCCAGGCCCACCAAGCTACGCCCACAGAACCGGTAGTAAAAAATTGAATTTCACCACTGTTGTGTAGTAACGGTGAGATGAGACTAGCATGTAGGACGGGTGCTGGAGATGCATCCACTCTGTTGTGTCTCTATTGGTGAGGAAACATGTTCAATGAACACCAACTAGCAGTCGGAAGGCAGGATGAAAGCTTTTTAATTTCACAACGTACGGACAGGCTTCACCATAGTTTCAACTGCGAAACTGAGACCATCCTGGTTCAAGCCAAGTCCAGAAATTCTGGAGAATTCTTGGAAGCCGGGCACTCTGACAAACTGGCCATCGACAGACGCATAGACGTAAACAACGTCTACATACTGTGCGAAAGAGACCATCAACCAGCCAAAAAGGGAACAAAAAGACCAAAACACCTCAAATGCCCCTCGAATGTAAACTGAGGGCAAACCACACTCCTTACTACCACTGATGATGTTACCTAGTTGGGTAATGCGATGTCTGTAAGAAAACAAGCAATCTCAGAGAGCATCAAAGACCTCACTGTTCTCCTCCTCCTCTTCTCCCTTTTCCTCCTCCTCTTCTCCCTTTTCCTCCTCCTCTTCTCCCTTTTCCTCCTCCTCCTCCACTTCTCCCTTTTCCTCCTCCTCCTCTTCTCCCTTTTCCTCCTCCTCCTCCTCCTCCTCTTCCTTTTCCTCCTCCTCCTCCTCTTCTCCCTTCTCCTCCTCCTCCTCCCTTCTCCTCCTCCTCCTCCCTCCTCCTCCCTTCTCCTCCTCCTCCTCCCTCCTCCTCCTCCTCCTCTTCTCCCTTCTCCTCCTCCTCCTCCTCCTCTTCTCCCTTTTACTCCTCCTCCTCTTCTCCCTTTTCCTCCTCCTCCTCCTCTTCTCCCTTTTCCTCCTCCTCTTCTCCCTTTTCCTCCTCCTCTTCTCCCTTTTCCTCCTCCTCCTCCTCCTCTTCCACATGGTCACGCAATCAAAATTCAGCCGCTTGGCAACTGGGCTCATATTTAGGACAGTTGTAGCAACGCAGGTTCATGTTTTGTAACCTTCTAAGAGGCAAAGGAAAGGAGGAAGGCAAATTCACTCAACAACCATGCTACTAACTTCACCCCTGCAATGATTCACTTAACAAACACAGCAAAGAAAGTCATGAAATGGAGCAAAATTCACTTCATAAATGTCTTGCTTAGCTACAGAGCTTTCGAGCTCCCTTGTGGTCGTAAGTCGAGGACCACCCATATCAACCATAGTTCAATGAAAAGAAGGACTTTCAGGGGTGACCTGATAGGAGTCTTCCAATATTTGTGGGGCTGCCACAAAGAAGAGGGGGTCAATCTATTCTCCAAAGCACCTGAGGGCAGGACAACAAGGAACGGCTGGAAACTAACCAAGGAGAGATTAACAGCAACAGAGTTGGAAGGGACCTTGGAGGTCATTTAGTCCAACCCCCTGCTCACTCAAGGGACTTGCACTAGGGATTTGAACCGCTGAACTGCTGACCTTTTTGATAACAAGATCGACAAGAGGAGCAACCTAGAACCAAGGAGGAATTTCCGGACAGTGACAATAATTAACCAGTGGAACAACTGGCCTCCAGAAGTTGTAAAATGCTCCAACACTGGAAGTTTATAAGAAGACGTTGGATTCCCAGTTATCTGAAATTGTATAAGGTTTCCTGCCTGAGCAGGGGGTTGGAAGAGCCGAGGTGGCGCAGTGGTTAGAGTTCAGCACTGCAGGCTACTTCAGCTGACTGCAGTTCTGCAGTTCGGCGGTTCAAATCTCACCGGCTCAGGGTTGACTCAGCCTTCCATCCTTCCGAGGTGGGTGAAATGAGGACCCAAACTGTGGGGGCGATATGCTGACTCTGCCAACCGCTTAGAGAGGGCTGAAAGCCCTGTGAAGCGGTATATAAGTCTAACTGCTATTGCTATTGCTATTGCTATTGGACTAGAAGACCTCCAGGGTCCCTTCCAACTCTGTTACTCTATTCTATTCCATCCAAAAAAGTCCAAAGCCATTCCTGTTTCTTTGTCAAGAAAAAAAACTACACAGGGATGAACTCAGGATTCCCCTCTCTCCTTCCTACCTACTACGGCCTCTCTCTTGTTGGCTACAAGGTGGTGAGAGATCTCCTGCCTATGGAAATCCAGAAGCATCTAACCGTTCGATGATTTAACTTGCACACCATTTCTTGCAGGGGGGGCGTACATCAGTGGTGGGATTCAGCCAGTTCGCACCTATTTGGGAGAACTGGTTGTTAGCTTTCTAAGCAGTTCGGAGAACCGGTTGTTGCAAGAAATCTCCTTTAGTTTTTTCCCCCACTTTGTAGGGCTAATCCTGTAAGGAAGGCAGGAAGGAAACATTCTGGTGTTGTTTCTAGCCTCATCTTTATTGCCCTGCTTACAGAAACTGCCTTTCCAGTTAACCCTTATTACATTGTCACAGCTAAGGCAAAGCGCCCATCAACGTGAATGATGTTGAGTTGGCCACACCCACCCAGTCACATGACCGCCAAGCCCCACCTACCCTGCTGGTCATTAGGGCAGAGAACCGGTTGTTAAAATTATTTGAATCCCACCACTGGTATGAGTGATGTCAAGTTGGCCATGCCCACCCAGTCACATGGCTGCCAAGCCACTCCCACCTGATCACATGACCGCCAAGCCACTCCCACAAAACAGACCACACCTACAGAATAGGTTCTAAAAGAGCCGAGGTGGGCACAGTGGTTAGGGTGCAGTACTGCAGGCCACTTCAGCTGACTGTGATCTGCAGTTCAGCGGTTCAAATCTCACCGGCTCAAGGTCGACTCAGCCTTCCATCGTTCTGAGGTGGGTGAAATGAGGACCTGGACTGTGGGGGCAAGTTGCTGACTCAATTTGCTAAAAAAATTGGTAAACCGCTTAGAGAGGGATGAAAGCCCTCCGGTATATAAGTCTAATTAATAAATAAATAAATTAAATAAATAAAAGATTTTGAAACCCATCACTGGCGTACATCTAACCCTTACTCCGACCTTGAATTCTGCCCATGTCCTCCTTGTGTGAAAGCCCCCAGGCATAGCTGAGACAGCAAGAAAACCACCCGAACCCCCCCACCCACCCTCCACCCCGCAGAAAGCAATTCTTTAATCTGATTTTAAACCCAAGCGAAAGGGGTTTGAAACAACAGCCTCCCCCCCACCCCCCACCCCCGGGAGCCAAACCAATGCTAAAATATTCAAGAACGATAGAGCCAGGTTTGCCCGCGGGGCAAAACCAACGCCGAGCCTCAAAGCAGGGAGGCTTAGCGAGGGGAAAAAATTCATCAATTGGAGTCCAAAGTGACCTTCAACTACGGAGGGAGAGGAAAAAGATAACGTGATGAGTCTTCAGCGTTTTCTCTTTTCTAAGGAATAAAAAAAAAAAGATTCAGCTTTCAGTCATTCGGAAAAGTTGCGCCGGAAAAAAACTGTACATTTCCTCCCGTCCCAGCCACTCCTCATCTCCCCCCACCCGGGCTCCTTCAGGCCCCAACATTAAGCAGTCGCTGGAGCTAAGCAGCCCCCACGAGAAAGAGTTTGCAAAACAGCTCAGTTCAAATTGGATCTGACCGAGAAGGAGGCTCAGCAGAAGCACCGCACTGAGGACTAGGAGCATAGGCTTTCCAAGCAGAGGGAAGACCTGTAGGAGTGCAAGGCCAGGTGCCGGCGCCTGGAGGCTCAGTGGGTTAAGATAGTTATCCATTCCAGGCCGTGATGCAGTCCCATTGGAACGAGGCCCTCCAGCACTTCGCCACCAGTGGCGCTTCCTAGCCATGCCCACCCACCCAGTCATTAGCCAGATCATATTAGTGGTCCGTGGGATTTAAAACTATGAATTCAGTGGCCCCTGAGATCCGAAAGGTTGGTGACCCCTGGTTTGGAGAATAATTTGACTCCCTCTTCTTTGCGGCAGCCCCTCAAATATTGGCACACCGGGGGAAATATGGAGCCCCCCCCCCTCCATTTAATGAAGACATTGGCAATTATCCAGAACTTACTTAACTCCTTGATTAAGGTGGGGAAAGAGTGTCTAAATTTTCCTCCCTGATTGCAAACCGCAGGTTTCGTTTCTCAAGAAAAATAACACACTCACACACACACAGACCAAAAAAAGAGGTAAATGCCATGCCAAACAAGCACACCGTTGCATAGAAATGACTGCACATATTTTACGCTCTGCATAAAATCGGGAGTCTGGTAGCACCCTTTGTTTTCCGGCTAACACATTTTATTAAAAAGCATAAGCTTTCCTGAGCTGAGGCTCACTTCATCAGACGCTGAAACTCACGAGAGCTTACGTCTTCCTCCAGAAGGTGTTTATTGAGCAAAGGAGCTCCTGTGCTTCCCCTGGTTTTATATTCTTTTATTTATTTGCTACCTCAAATGTGGCAGCTTTCGTCCTACAATGTCAACAGCCAAGCATGTTGCTTGACGATAAGCCAAAGCAGGGCAGGAGACACGTCATTTCGTAGGGAACGTGTCACGTTTGACATCTCCTTAACATTAGTAAAGGAGTTTGTTCTGAATACAAATCTGGAAAAAAAAACCCTTTCAAGTTGCTAAGTCCTCATAAGAGTCCCCTGCAACCAATTTTATGGTTATCATGCTACAAAAAAGAGGTTGAGACTTTGGAAAAAGTTCAGAGAAGAGCAACTAAGACAGTGTTTCTCAACCTTGGCAACTTGAAGATGTCTGGACTTCAACTCCCAGAATTCCCCAGCCAGCATTCGCTGGCTGGGGAATTCTGGGAGTTGAAGTCCAGACATCTTCAAGTTGCCAAGGTTGAGAAACACTGAACTAAGATGATCAAAAGCCTGAAGACTGAAACATATGAAGGACGGTCGCAGGATCTGGGTTTGGCTAGTCTAAAGAGAAGAAGAACTAGGGGGCGACATGATAGCAGTCTTCCAGTATCTCAGGGGCTGCCCCAGAGAAGAGGGAGTCAAACTATTCTCCAAGGCACCTGAGGGCAGAACAAGAAGCAATGGGTGGAAACTAATCAAAGAGAGAAGCAACATGGAATTAAGGAGAAACTTCCTAACAGTGAGGACAATTAACCAGTGGAACATCTTGCCTTCAGAAATCGTGGGTGCTTCCTTCTCTGGAGGTTTTTAAGAAGAGACTAGATAGTCACTTATCTGAAACAGTAGAGGTTCTATAGCAATAGCAATAGCAGTTAGACTTATATACCGCTTCATAGGGCTTTCAGCCCTCTCTAAGCGGTTTACAGAGTCAGCATATTGCCCCCAACAACAATCCGGGTCCTCATTTTTACCCACCTCGGAAGGATGGAAGGCTGAGTCAACCCTGAGCCGGTGAGATTTGAACAGCCGAACTGCTGAACTGCAGTCAGCTGAAGTAGCCTGCAGTGCTGCCTTTAACCACTGCGCCACCTCGGTTCTCCTGCTTGAGCAGAGGGATGGACTAGAAGACCTCCAAGGTCCCCTCCAGCTCTATTCTATTCTGATCTGTTCTGTTCTGTTCTACTCTACTCTACTCTACTCTACTCTACTCTACTCTACTCTACTCTACTCTACTCTATTCTATTCTGTTTATATGTTACTTAAGAAGAACTTCCTGTCACACGTCAAAAATATTTCGGAAGCTGTAAAACGCAGTTTCCGAGTTCTGCAAAGGATTGTCACAAGAGGCTGGTTAGATGTTGATTGGGATTCAGTACAGTATGAAAGTCTTTGATTATGTTTCTCTTGGTGTCTATGTCGATTCTCAGTCCTCCAGGTCATGGTTATCCCAAAAGTGCTTTTTTACAAGAGGCAATTGGACTTCTTTGCCGGGGGGTGGGGTGGGGTTGAAGGTGTTTTACTTCTCATCCAAGAGAAGCTTCTTCGACTCTGACTGGATGGTGGTATAAAGGAAGGATTTTTTTTAATTTTTATTTCTCATATATACATTCACAATTACATGATCTCATAACTGTTATTAATAATATGTATTTGTAACAATTTTTCTCCCCCTACAGTTGACAATATAATTGAAGTTGCTTTCTTACCATCCCATAAACTCATCTTATTTTACAACAGTCCTACTTCTTCTTCCTTCCTTCCCTCTTTCCTTCCCTCCTTCCTTCCCTCCTTCTCTCCTTCCTTCCCTTCTTCCTTCCCTCCCTCCTTTCCCCTTCCCTCCCTCCTTTCTTCTCTCCTTCCCTCCTTCCTTCCCTCCTTCCTTCCCTCCTTCCTTCCCTCCCTTCTTCTCTCCTTCTCTCCTTCCTTCCCTCCTTCCTTCCCTCCTTCCTTCCCTCCTTCCTTCCCTCCTTCCTTCCCTCCCTTCTTCTCTCCTTCTCTCCTTCCTTCCCTCCTTCCTTCCCTCCTTCCTTCCCTCCTTCCTTCCCTCCTTCCTTCCCTCCCTTCTTCTCTCCTTCTCTCCTTCCTTCCCTCCTTCCTTCCCTCCTTCCTTCCCTCCTTCCTTCCCCCCTTCCTAAATGAAGGATTTATATGCATTGCAGATAGCTGGTTATTTGCAATGGTTATTGAGGCCACTTGGAGGTTTCTCTGTGTCCTCAGGGTCACCTGAGTGGTGCAAATGGTTCCTGTAATCTGCAGTTTTTCCCTCTGGAAATCCATTCCTCCTCCCACACCATTCCAAGGGTCTTCATCCCAAATTATATAGCTAAAGGTCTGTAGAGATTCTCCATCATTCAGGTCATGGTTGTCCCAAAGGTGCTTTTTCAGGAGGCAACTGGGCTTTTTTTTCTTTGAAGATGTTTTGCTTCTCATCCAAGAAGTTTCTTCTGCTCTGACTGGATGGTGGGGAATGGAAGGATTCTTTTTTAAAGACAAAGCCCACCCTTTTGAAGACAGCAAAGTCCACATTTTGGACAGAGAGAACTGCCGGTTTGAAAGAAAAATCAAAGAGGCCATCTAGGTCAAAATTCAACATCCCTCTCTCAACAGAGGGGGAGGGACACCACAACACCTATCTCCTGTCCACGACACGGTCCTTTCAGCAGTCCCAATAAAGCTCCACACTCATTTACACTATTCAGATGACCTTGAAGACACAGATAAACCTCCAAGTGGCCTCAACGACTCTCCAAAAGGATGCAAATGACCAGCTGTCTGCAAGGAGGATCAATCCTTCCCTTCCCCACCTTCCAGTCAGAGCTGAAGAAGCTGCTTGGATGAGAAGCGAAATATCTTCAAGGAAAAACCAGAAAGTCCAGTTGCCTCTTGAAAAAGCACCTTTCTCTCAATGATGACCAGCAGGTCAGCCGTGTAGCAGCACCAGAATTTAGATGCGCGGTTCTTCCGAAATGCGGCACGTTCTACTTCACGCAGGGCTGTTCCTGTAATGACTCGTGAGTTACTTAAAGACTTTCACACCGTGCTGAACTCCATCCTCTCCGACATGCAGTTCACCGTGGAGGAAGAAAGCAGCTAGGCAATTACCGTTGTTAGATGTGCTTGTCAACAGACAAGAGGACGGAAGCTTAGAAAACCACATTTTATCGCAAGGCCACCAGCACTCCACCGCATTCTCCATTTCAACAGCTGCCAACCACTTTCACACAAAGAGAGTCGCATCGGAATGACCTACGCAGTGGTGGGATTCAATTTCTTTTACTGCTGGTTCTGTGGGCGTGGCTTGGTGGGCGTGGTGTGGCTCGGTGGGCGTGGCTTAGTGGGCGTGGCAGGGGAAGGATACTGCAAGATCTCCATGCCCTAATAAAAGCAGGAGCCTCCAGCCAGTTTTCAAAGAAAACTCCAGTTGTTTATTAGGAGTGCCATGTGCGCACGCACCTCGTGAAGCCACTTCTGAACCCCCACTCAGTTCACATCGTGCCTATGACCCTATTTCTCCCTCTTCCCCTCCCCCTAACAAAGCAATTTCACAGGTCATAGGAGTCACTCCCTCTGGCCGTTACTGGTTTCTGTGGAGATGGCCTTGACTTCGGCCTGCTAGGGTGTGCCTTGTTTTAACTGAGGTGCAAATTCCTCAATGTAGCTGCTTGGCTCGATCCTTCCCCATCCCCCTGCCCATGGCAACTCGGGAGCAGGTCGGGAAATCTTCGCAAGTTGTCACACCATATAAATACCACACAGAAAACAGCACACATTCTGCTAGAGAGAGTTTAGAAAAGACTAGAATAACAGAGTTGGAAGGGACCTTGGAGGTCTTCTAGTCTAACCCCTTGCCTAGGCCGGAAACCTTACACCACTTCAGATAAATGGTTATCCAATATCTTCTTTAAAACTTCCAGTGTTGGTGCATTCACAACTTCTGGAGGCAAGTTGTTCCACTGATTCATTGTTCTAACTGTCGGGAAATTTCTCCTCAGTTCTAAGTTGCTTCTCTCCTTGATTAGTTTCCATCCGTTGCTTCTTATTCTACACTCAGGTGCCTTGGAGAATAGCTTGACTCCCTCTTCTTTGTGGCAACCCCTGAGATATTGGAAGATGCTATCATGTCTCCCCTAGTCCTTCTTTTCATTAAACTAGACCTACCCAGTTCCTGCAACCGTTCTTCATGTGTTTTAGCCTCCAGTCCCCTCATCTTCTTTCTTGCTCTTCTCTGCACTCTTTCTAGAGTCTCCACATCTTTTCTACATCATGGCAACCAAAACTGAATGCCGTATTCCAAGTATGGCCTTACCAAGGCCTTATAAAGTGGTATTAACCCTTCATGTGATCTTATATGTGTGTGTGTGTGTGTGTTTCATTTTTTAAAACAAACATAAATAAACAAAACACGTAATATAAAAACATCTTCCTGTGTCGATTGTTTACAAGGTTTTTGTGCATCCTTTCCGAAGTCATCCCTTAAATTTTATATAAAGTCACATATTCTCAGTCAAGTATATTTGTATATATTATTATTATAGTACTTCATTTGTTTGACTGTCACTATTATTTCTTCATTTTAAATTTAGGTATTCTAAATATGGGTTCATTTATATTATAATAATCATTACATCATCTTCAACATGTCCAATAATAAGTATTTTTTATATCCTATTTTAAATCATTCTATTATTTTTGTGTTGGTAACATTCTCTAATAAATTTTCAATTCCATATTTTTTTAATCTAACCACTAATTAAATAAATCCCATGTCCTATAAAATTGTTTGTCTTCTTGTTCTCCAATTTCATATATCAACTTACTCATTTCAACACATTCCATTGCTCGTATCATCAATATAATATATATATGCATACAATTATTATGACTATTAAACATTCATTGCATATATCCATTATTACATCATTTTTTATGTGAAGCATACTAAATTTAAAGTAAATTTATATTATGACATTTCATTACATCATCCTGGACTCATCCAATGGTGTTCCATCTTTGTGTTCTATTCTATACAGAATTGTTTATTTTTTATTTTATTTATTCTACTCTTCCCTGATCTTGAGGAAATGGTTGGACTAAATCCAAATGAAATCATACGATTGATCCAAATCAAGTCATCGGCATCAATCCCCTACAGAAGAGATGCTCATCTTTGGAGATGATCAATTTTGGATTATTCCTGCCTATTTCTTATCACGATTCAGGATCCAATTCCAGTATTCAAGGCAGGATGAGAATCAACAGATGGAAACTAATCAAGGAAAGATCCAAGCTAGAACTAAGGAGAAATTTCCTGATACTTAGAACAATTAATCAGTAGAAGGACTTCCCTCCAGAAGTTGTGGATGCTTCATCACTGGAGGATTTTAAGAAGATAGCAGTAGACTTATATACCGCTTCATAGGCCTTTCAGGCCTCTCTAAGCGGTTTACAGAGAGTCAGCATATTGCCCCCAACAATCTGGGTCCTCATTTTACCCACCTCGGAAGGATGGAAGGCTGAGTCAACCCTGAGCCGGTGAGATTTGAACCGCTGACCTGCTGATCTAGCAGTAGCCTGCAGTGCTGCATTTAACCACTGCGCCACCTTGGACAACCATTTGTCTGGAATGGTCTAGGGTCTCCTGCTAGAGCAAGAGGTTGGACTAGAAGACCTCCAAGGTCCCTTCTGACTCTGTTATTCCATTCAAATCAATCTGTGTGGTTGCTAAGAGTTGGCAACAACTTGATGGAACAACTTGATCTTCATCATTCTACGATTAAGGAAAACTTGCATAATTGCTTGTATGAATATAATAGTTACACTATGCTTCTCCATCTTTCTTGGCAATTGTTATTGTTAAGCAAGTCTGTGGTGTAGTATGATTTCCTGAATTACTTTGGCCTTCCTCTATGTGCTGTAATCCTTAGTTAGTTAGTTAGTTAGTTAGTTAGTTAGTTAGTTAGTTAGTTAGTTAGTTAGTTAGTTCGTTCGTTCGTTCGTTCATTCATTCATTCATTCATTCATTCATTCATTCATTCATTCGTATTTCCAAAAATTCCAGTAAAGCAAGAAGTTTCATTTCATCACAACAAGAACACAACCTGTGCCTTTGACAGGGCTGCCCTCAAACCTTCTTTGCATTCCTAGGCAGTTGTTGCTTTCAACACACTTTATAACATTACAGGGAATACATTATCATAAATGCATTACCGGATATTGGTTATACCAGTAAGGAACGATGCTGAAAAATAAATGTTGATGATAAAGTCACAGCCTACATTCTCCCAGTCTGAGGGACAGCCTTGTTTCGTTTCATTCATCCTGTAATTTCATTACATGAATTTGAAATGAGCCACAGAAGCCACAGATAAAAATATGAAATGGATCCATGTTCCCAATTTGTGCTCTGGTTTACCCAATCATGCATTCATGACCGAACAATATCCTTTTTTTCCCTCTAAGTATATTAAATCATGGACTTTTGCAGACCAGGGTCGATTGGGTTGTGGTCTCCTCCCAATGAGATCAACCCCCAAAGGTTACCTTCCTTTGCTGGACCTGAGAGCAGTCCTCCAATATTTGAGGGGCAAAAAAGAGGGAGTCAAATTATTCTCCAAAGCACCAGAGGGCAGGACAAGAAGCAACGGATGGAAACTAATCAAGGGCAGAAGCAACCAAGAACCAAGGAGAAATTTTTTGACAAAGGCAGGAAGGAGAAGGAAGGAAGGAAGGAAGGAAGGAAGGAAGGAAGGAAGGAAGGAAGGAAGGAAAAGAAGATGAGGGAGTGAGAGATGGAGGGACTAAGGAAGGAAGGAAGGAAGGAAGGAGGAAGGAAGGAAGGAAAAGAAGATGAGGGAGTGAGAGAGGGAGGGACTAAGGAAGGAAGGAAGGAAGGAAGGAAGGAAGGAAGGAAGGAAGGAAGGAAAAGAAGATGAGGGAGTGAGAGATGGAGGGACTAAGGAAGGAAGGAAGGAAGGAAGGAGGAAGGAAGGAAGGAAAAGAAGATGAGGGAGTGAGAGAGGGAGGGACTAAGGAAGGAAGGAAGGAAGGAAGGAAGGAAGGAAGGAAGGAAAAGATGAGGGAGGGAGGGACAAAGAAGGGAGGGAGAAAAAGAAGATGAGGAAGGGAGAGATGAAGGAAGGAAGGAAAAGAAGATGAGGGAGTGAAAAAGGGAGGGACAAAGGAAGGAAGGAAAGAAGGAAGGAAGAAAAAGAAGATGAGGGAGTGAGAGAGGGAGGAACAAAGGAAGGAAGGAAAGAAGGAAGGAAGAAAAAGAAGATGAGGGAGTGAGAGAGGGAGGAACAAAGGAAGGGAGGGAAGGAGGGAGGAAAAGAAGATGAGGGAGGGAGAGAGGGAGGGACAAAAGAAGGAAGGAAGGAAAGAAGGAAGGAAAAAAGGAAGATAGGAAGGAGGAAGGAGGAAGGAAAAGAAGATGAGGAGGGGAGAGAGGGAGGGATGAAGGGAGAGAGGGATGGAGGAAAAGAAGATGAGTGAGGGAGAGAGGGAGGGATAAAGGAAGGAAGGAAGGAAGGAAGGAAGGAAGGAAGGAAGGAAGGAAGGCTCTCTCCTATCTGCTCACCTTGTTCTTCATTTTTGATTGCCTATCATGACCAAAGAATCCATCTTACCAATGAACTGATATAATACTAAACCATTATAATTACATGGATAACATCACAACCACCATTCTAATGAATGACAAGATATTCTTCCTTCCTTCCTTTTTTCTTTCTTTCTTCTTTCTTTCTTTTCCCCTCTCTCCCTCCATCCCTCCCACAAATTCACCAGTGGAAGTTTGAAAAGCTGGGCTTTCTATTTTCCTTTTTTTCTGTTCTTTTTCCACAAGATCACTAATAGAATTGTGAAACCACAAAACCCAGGACCATTTTTTAAAACCAGGGGAAATTGACAAAAGTCCTGTCAATTTCACCTCCCAGCCCAAGTTATAGGAAAAATGGAAAAGCGAGCTGTTTTCTCTCTCATTTCTTTTTGTAAAAAAAATCTCCATTGATTTTTTTTAAAAAATGAAACTAGTGTCCATCTATCCAAGGAGAAAGTTTTGTTAGGAAAAAAGAAGATTCTCAAGACACTTTCTGGAGAAGAAAAGAAGGGCTGGTCACATTCTGGTAAAGCACTTTTAAAAAGAAAAGATAAGAAAAAGATAACCAGCTGTGAAGTAGATGGACTGAGTTACAGAGGTGATGAATGCCTAATTGTAGGACCATGTTTGAAGATAGATCATACTGGAGATAATCCAGAGACCAGTTTTGTGGCGTATCATCCATCCATCATCCAATCAATCAATCAATCAATCAATCAATTAAAAGCCTCTTTTTATGCTCAGTGACATCTGACAGGCGGGGAAACGGCACCAAATTAGCAACAACTTTTGCTAGGTGTCACAACTACTTTTAACACTAAGCCATGATGCTTTGCAAGCCAGCCATTCTGTGAATCAGAAAAGTTTGCAAAATTTCCCCAAATATTTTTAAAAAGATAACAGAATAAGAGAGTTGGCAGGGACCTTGGAGATCTTCTAGTCCAACCCCCTGCTCAGGGAGGAAACCCTCCACCACCTCAGACAAATGGGCTGACCAATCTTTTCTTTATAATCTCCAGTGATGGAGCACCCACAACTTCTGGTGGCAAGTCATTCCACTGATTAATTGTTCTGCCAGGAAATTTCTCCTTAGTTCTAGGTTGCTTCTCCCCATGGTTAGTTTCCACCCATTGCTTCTTGTCCTACCCTCAGGAGCTGTGGAGAATAGCTTGACTCCCTCTTCTTTGGGGTAGCCCCTCAAATATTGGAGGATGCTATCATGTCACCCCTAGTCCTACTATTCGTTAGCCATAGCAGTTAGACTTATATACCGCTTCATAGGGCTTTCAGCCCTCTCTAAGTGGTTTACAGAGTCAGCATATTGCCCCCAACAACAATCCGGGTCCTCATTTCACCCACCTCGGAAGGATGGAAGGCTGAGTCAACCTTGAGCCGGTGAGATTAGAACCGCTGAACTGCAGATAACAGTCAGCTGAAGTGGCTAGACCTACTCTATTCCTGTAACTGTTCTTCATATGTTATAGCAGTAGACTTATATACCGCTTCATAGGCCTTTCAGGCCTCTCTAAGCGGTTTACAGAGAGTCAGCATATTGCCCCCAACAATCTGGGTCCTCATTTTACCCACCTCGGAAGGATGGAAGGCTGAGTCAACCCTGAGCCGGTGAGATTTGAACCGCTGACCTGCTGATCTAGCAGTAGCCTGCAGTGCTGCATTTAACCACTGCGCCACCTTGGCTCCTATATGTTTTAGCCTCCAGTCCCCTAATCATCTTTGTCGATCTTATTTGCTCCCCAAATAGTTTGGGATCACTGCAGTAGACACCCCAAAATCAATGGGGGAATTAAACATGCCTAACTAACCCTGTTGATTTCAACAAAACTATTCTAATCTATTACATCACTATAATGTAAAAAAAAGATAGAATAGAATATCAGAGTTGGCAGGGACCTTGGAGGTCTTCTAATCCAACCCCTTGTTCAGGCAGGAAACCTCACACCACTTCAGACAAATGGCTATCCAACATCTTCTTAAAAACTCCCAGTGTTGGAGCATTCACAACTTCTGGAGGCAACTTCTGTTCTAATTGTTCTCACTGTCAGGAAATTTCTCCTAAGTTGCTTCTCTCCTTGATTAGTTTCCACCCATTGCTTCTTGTCCTACCCTCACGTGCTTTGGAGAATAGCTTGACTTTCTCTTCTTTCTGGCAATCCCTGAGATATCGGAACACTCTCAGATGTTGAGGCAGAGAAGGCAGAGAAGAGCAACCAAGATGATTAGAGGACTGGAGGTTAAAACATATAAAGAACAGTTGCTGTAATTGAGTAGGTCTATTTTAATGAAAAGAAGGACTAGGGGTAACATGATAGCAGTCTTCCAATGTTTTGAGGGATTGTCACTAAGAGGAGGGAGTCAAGCTATTCTCCAAAGCACCTGAGGGCAGGACAAGAAGCAATGGATAGAAACTAATCAAGGAGAGAAGCAACTTAGAACTAAGGAGAAATTTCCTGAGAGTGAGAATAAATGACCAGTGGAACTGGTTGTCTCCAGAAGTTGTGAATGCTCCAACACTGGAAGTTTTTAAGAAGATGTTGGATAACCACTTGTCTGAAGTATGTAGGGTTTCCTGCCTAAGCAGGGGGCTGGACTAGAAGACCTCCAAGGTCCCTTCCAACTCTGCTCTTCTGAGTAGAATTCAATTGGAAGACAATCAACCCAGATGTTCTTTGGTAAGTAAGAGCACATTCCTAATAGTTGGGGGAAGTGAAGAAAAGGATTTTAAAAAGAGCAAAAATGTGCTTGTGTGGGTATTTTTATTCCTAACTTTCAGCCAAATAGCTCCCAGCCTTGTTCCTGACAAAATGCAAACAACAGTAAAATCCATACCACACAATCCAAATGATATATTAGAACAGATCATCACTAAACAGCAAATGAACAGGAGGAGGTTATAGCACATATTTTAGAAGCTGGGGTTGGGGGGGGGGACAGAACCCCCTCAAAAATTATCCTGATGCCAGGAGGGAAATCACTTATAGGAGAATGGGAGGGGAGGGAAATAAAGAGAAGGGCGAATTGATTCCCTGTTTCCGAGCCCAATGGCTTAGGTCAGAAGAACCAGTTTTGTAAGCGCTGTGTATTTCTCTCCATTGAGTTCCATCTACGCATGAATTCTGCCCTGGTTTTAAAAAATAATAATAATAAGGGGGGGGAGAAAACCTTGCTAATTCTGAGTCTTCTGAAATGGACTAACTTGGATAATGTGAAGTAACCATCCTCTGCTACCAAATGTGATGTTCCCGTGGGTCATCCATGAGGCCAATGTGGAGAAAAGACAGGACACGACCTTTCTCGGGATGGAGCAACGACCCAGATTGGGGGTCTGAGAGCCCCTTTTATTGAGATAGGACAAAGGCAGGAGGAGCAATAGCATGTGGTTAAAGACAGCCTGTAAAAGTACAATTTCTGATCTACTGCTCAGAGAAGTTGTGTCTATATATGGTCAAATCCTGGGCGTCATTGGTAGGGCACATCTCAGGATGTTATGTTATGAACTATCAGGATGTTATGTTATGTTATGAACTATCAGGATGTTATGGAGTTTTAGGAGTTTGTTTTCTCCTGTGTGGTTCAGCGTCGCTCTGCAACTATATTACAACAGATAATGTTTTGGATTTGTTCATAGGTGCTTTTTTAATGTTTATTCGCAGGAAGTCCTCGACTTATGACCACAACCAAGGGTGAGTCCAAAAACTTACCGTTGCTAAGTGAGACATTCTCTCTCTTTGTCTTTGTATCTCTCTCTCTTTCTATCTGTCTCTCTCTTTTTGTCTCTTTCTCTCTCTCTCTCTCTGTTTCTTTGTCTTTCTTTCTGTCTATTACTCTTTCTCTATTTTTCTTTCTATCTGTCTGTCTGTCTATCTGTCTGTGTGTGTGTGTGTGTGTGTGTGTCTTTCCATCTGTTGAATGCCACATGTAAGTTAGCAGCAAATTTCCTTTTGAAGATGTTTCTCTTCTCATCCAAGAAGCTTCTTCAGCTCTGACATCCGTGAAGGGAACTTCACCCCGTTTCACCACTGTTCTTGCCACCATTGTTAGCTGAATTCCTCTAGGGGTTTACGTTAAGTTGGGCGCTTGTAAAGTGAATCCCGCCATTGTTTTTACTGGGTGGAAAGTCTCAAAAGGGGATCATGTGACACACACACACACACGCACGCACGCACGCACCAGGGACACTGCAACCGTCGTAAATGGGAATCCGTTGAGGAGCGCCTGAATTTTGATCTCGCGACCCCAGGAGACCCTGCGAAGGTTGCATGCTTGCCCTTCTAACTTTGAATGGTCACTAATGAATGGTTGCAAGTCAAGGATAACCTGTACTTTTAACCACTGGACAATTCACCAGTGGAACAGCTTGCCACCAGAAATCATGGGCGCTCTATTGGTTTTTAAGAAGGGACTGGACAGCCACTTGTCTGAAATGGCATAGAGTTTCCTGCGTGAGCAGGGGGCTGGACTAGAAGACCTCCAAGGTCCCTTTCAGATCTATTCTATTCTAGTCTTATTCTAGTCTAGTCTTTAGTCTATTCGGTTCAGTTCGGTTCAGTTCGGTTCAGTTCTATTCTATTCTTATTCTTATTCTGGTCTTTAGTCTGTTCTGTTCTATTCTGATCTGATCTGATCCGATCTGTTCTGTTCTGTTCTATTTGATTTCATTCGATTCTTATTCCTATTCCATTCTAGTCTCTCGATTGTTCCGTTCTTTTCTATTCTATTTTATTCTTATTCCATTCTAATCTCTGTTCTGATCTGATCTGTTCTGTTCAATTTGATTTGATTTGATTCGATTCTTATTCTTATTCCTCTTCCATTCTAGTCTCTCGACTGTTCCGTTCCGTTCAGTTCTCTTCTTTTCTCTTTTATTCTATTCTTATTCTTATTCCATTCTAGTCTCTAGTCTGTTCTCTACTGTTCGATTCTATTCTATTCTATTCTACTTTGCTCCAGGGACTGTTTCTTGTTTAGAATTATCTCTTTGGAAGAATCTTCTATCCCCATAGAAGGCAATATTTGTAGGTCAGGGTTGAACTGGGAAGTCTTTGGACTAGAAGACCTCCAAGGTCCCTTCCAATCTATGGTCTGTGATTAAACTGCAACCAGTTCCAGGTTCTCCTCTTGATCAGGGAGGGGCAGAGAGCCTCTCCAGAGCCCCCCTCCTCTTCACCACCACCCCAAACTCTCGCTGCAATCAATGAGGCTGAAATTAGCTGTGATTAATTTAGCTGGATCGGAGCCCGAGTCCATTACCTTCCCATCAATCTCCTTCATCCTCAAACTGCGAAGTCTTGAACTCATACAAGCCAATGGAGCCTGAATTCTGGGGAGGGGAGGGGAGGAGGGGGGATGGGCAAGGAGGGATGCCCGTCTCAGTTCACGTGGCCCTCTGTATTTAAACAACAGCAGTGTGTGGAGGATAAAGGGAAATCACACAAGAGCCGCGGGAGTCTGCAGGAATATCTTCCAGGGCCCCATCTGTGCTTGAATGGTTTCCAAAAGAGGTGGGGGAGAGAGGGAAGGAGAAGAGGAGCAGGAAGAAGAAGAAGAAGAAGAGGAGGAGGAGGAGGAGGGAGAGGAAGAGGAAGAGGAAGAGGAGGAGGAGGAGGAAGAGGGGGGAGGAGGAGGAGGAGGGGAGGAGGAGGAGGAGGAGGAGGAGGAGGAGGAGGAGGAGGAGGAGGAGGAAAAAGAGGAGCAGGAAGAGGAAGAAGATAAAGATGGAAGGGGAAGAGCCGGGAAGGCGGGAGAGGAAGAGGAGGAGGAGGAGGAGGAGGAGGGAGGGAGGGAGGGAAGAGGGGGAGAAGGAAAAAGAGGAGCAGGAGCAGGAAGAGAAAGAAGAGGAAGATGTAGGGCAAAGAAGAAGAAGATGAAGAGGAGGAGAAAGAGGAGGAGGAAGTGGAGGAGGAGAGGAGGAGCAGGGGGAGGAAAAAGAGGAGGAGAAGAGGAAGAGGAAGAAGATGAAAAGAAGGAGGAGCAGGAGGAGGAAAAAGGAGGAGGAGAATGAAGATGAAGAGAAGCAGGAAGAAGAGGAGCAGGAGGAGGGAGAGGAAGAAGAAGATGGAGGAGGAAGAGGAGGAGGAAGAGGAGGATGAAGTGGAAGAGGAGAAGAGGAGGAGCAGGAGGAGGAAAAAGAGGAAGAGGAGGAGGAGGAGAAAGAAGAAGAAGAGGAAGAGGAAGAGGAGAAGGAAAAAGAGGAGGAGGAGGATATACACAGGCTTTAGAAGCTGGGGAGAACAATTCCTCCCAAAAGAAAATTCTGTGCCAGGAGGGAAATCACACTCAAGAAACATAATCCAATAAAAAGACCATCAAGCAAAATCCAATATTAAAAACAATCCTTTTCCATTTGAAAGAGTGAAAAATGGCCAGGAGTCCCTTTTTCCCCCCAGTGCCTGAATGGGCACTAAATGAGGTCACGAAATAAGTCGAGGATGACCTGAACTCAAACACCCAGGGGCTGGGGGTGGAGAAAGCAAGTCGACCCCTGGAGGCAGCCCGGAGCGACCCCCAATCCCCGCGAAAACAAAATGATTTGGAAGCCTGGAGCAGAAAATTTGGTCGCCTTCCTCCAAGGACCAAAACCACATCAACCATAAAGCAGTTAATATGTCACTACTGTCGTTTCCCAAATAAGCCAGCCTGTTCGTCATCATGCGGCTAGCTGTGGAAATCCGGTGTTGGGTGCACACATTCTTGTGTGCTTCTGGGCACACGAAAAGCCCTTTTACTCAGGAGGGAGAGGAAGTGGGGCCCGGCCGAGATCTGACTTTCGTTCGCAGCCGTTCCTGGCAGGGGCGGAGTTAGGTTGGGATGGGAGGCCACTAGGAAAGGCCGTGAGGTTCGTCGGGCCGGGAAATTGAGGCTGCCACCACCTCATCTAGAGAGACAGTTTGGGCTAGTGGTTAAGGCTCCAAGCTGGAAAGCAGGAGATGGTGAGTCCTAGGTGTAAAAGCCTGCTGGGTGGCTTTGGGGCAATCACCAGGAGACTGGGAGTTCTAGTCCTGCCTTAGGCATAGGAAATCCAGCTGGGTGACTTTGGGGCAATCACCAGGAGACTGGGAGTTCTAGTACTCCCTTAGCCATGAAAGCCAGCTGGGTGACTTTGGGTCAATCACCAGGAGACTGGGAGTTCTAGTCCTGCCTTAGGCATAGGAAAGCCGGCTGGGTGACTTTGGACCAATCACCAGGAGTCTGGGAGTTCTAGTACAGTCTCAGGCTTGTGAAAGCCAGCTGGGTGACTTTCGTCAATCACCAGGAGACTGGGAGTTCTAGTACAGTCTCAGGCATGAAAGCTGGCAGGGTGACTTTGGGTCAATCACCAGGAGACTGGGAGTTCTAGTACAGTCTCAGGCATGAAAGCCGGCTGGGTGACTTTGGACCAATCACCAGAAGACTGGGAGTTCTAGTCCTGCCTTAGGCTTGTGAAAGCCAGCTGGGTGACTTTGGGGCAATCACCAGGAGACTGGGAGTTCTAGTACTCCCTTAGCCATGAAAGCCAGCTGGGTGACTTTGGGTCAATCACCAGGAGACTGGGAGTTCTAGTCCTGCCTTAGGCATAGGAAAGCCGGCTGGGTGACTTTGGACCAATCACCAGAAGACTGGGAGTTCTAGTCCTGCCTTAGGCTTGTGAAAGCCAGCTGGGTGACTTTGGGCCAATCACCAGGAGACTGGGAGTTCTAGTCCTGCCTTAGGCTTGTGAAAGCCAACTGTGTGCCTTTGGACCAATCACCAGGAGACTGGGAGTTCTAGTCTTGCTTTAGGTATAAAAGCCAGCCGAGTAATTTTGGGCCGATCCCTCTCCTCGAGTCCA
>NW_022473612.1:35462-85917 GCF_009769535.1 Thamnophis elegans
AGAGAGTAGAGTAGAGTAGAGAGAGTAGAGTAGAGTAGAGTGGAGTGAGTAGAGTAGAGTAGAGTAGAGTAGAGTAGAGTGAGTAGAGAGAGTAGAGTAGAGTAGAGTAGAGTGAGTAGAGAGAATAGAGTAGAGTAGAGTAGAGTGAGTAGAGAGAATAGAGTAGAGTAGAGTAGAGTGAGTAGAGAGAGTAGAGTAGAGTAGAGTAGAGTGAGTAGAGAGAATAGAGTAGAGTAGAGTGAGTAGAGAGAATAGAGTAGAGTAGAGTGAGTAGAGAGAATAGAGTAGAGTAGAGTAGAGTGAGTAGAGAGAATAGAGTAGAGTAGAGTAGAGTAGAGTGAGTAGAGAGAGTAGAGTAGAGTAGAGTGAGTAGAGAGAATAGAGTAGAGTAGAGTGAGTAGAGAGAATAGAGTAGAGTAGAGTGAGTAGAGAGAATAGAGTAGAGTAGAGTAAACAGAATCGGAAGGGACCTTGGAGGTCATCTAATCCAACCCCCCTTGCCCAAGCAGGAGACCCCACATCATTTCTGACAGATGGCAGTCCAGTCTCTTCTTGAAAGCCTCCAGTGATGAAGCTCCCATAACTTCTGAAGGCAACTTCTGTTCCATCGGTTGATTGTTCTCACTCTCAGAAAATTTCTCCTTATTTCCACGTTGAATCTCTCCTTGGCCAGTTTCCATCCATTATTCCTTGTCTGGCCTTCGGGTGCTTTGGAGAATAGCTTGACCCCCCTCCTCTCTGTGGAAGCCCCTCCAATATTGGAAGACTGCTATCATGTTTCCCCTGATCCTTCATCTTTGAGGTCTTCTAGTCCAGCCCCCTGCCTAGTAAGGAGATCTTATAAGTTATAAGATCTTATAAGTCAGGGGATCTTGAACCATTCTGGAGAAATGGTTGCATCCACCTTCATTACACCACTTAGAAGCCTCTGGAGTGGAGTTACTCTTTCCTCTTTCTCTACAAGTCCATCCATCAAGATGCTTCTCAGCGTGTCAAAGATCAGAATGAATCCATTGGCTTCTTTTCAGGATCCCAGTTTTTTATCAAAAGTCGGGCGCTTAGCTGATTTCTGACAACTGTGCAGTGACATCTCTCCTCCTGGCATTCTCCACTCATCAGTGATGGACAGTTGGCTTTTTTTAAAAAAAAAACAACCCTCACAAATTTCCTTCAAGGCAGAAAAAGAGAGAGGAGATATGTTGTCATTCTTCTCTGGCCAGTTTCTTCGGATCTGTCACTCACTTAAGATCACCTAACGGGGGAAGAAATCCCTCCTGAAGCCTTTGAGGCTTAAATGCATATTGGAATTGGGTCTAATTTTAGGCATTGGCGCCAGCAAATGGGAATCTCAATTCTATTTCTGCTTCTCTTTCGCTGGTGGGTTGTGATTTCATGGCAAGGTTTTTTCCAAAGTTTTCGAAACCAGCAGCCAGAGGAGGAGGAGGAGGAGGAGGAGGAGGAGGAGGAGCATCCTACAGAGATCCAAACCACTCAGGATCCAGCCCAGTCATACAGCCAGTCCCCCCACCCAAGTCTGGATTTGGATGCAGCTGTAACACACTGCAAACAATGTGATGAACTAGAACCATCTTTAATTATGTCGTCAAAGTCATGAGGCTGTTTTTAATTTTGTACTGGGGATAAGCAAGGACCTGACCTGGAGAAGGAAGGAAGGAAGGAAGGAAGGAAGGAAGGAAGGAAGGAAGGAAGGAAGGAAGGAAGGAAGGAAGGAAGGAGGAGAAGGAAGGGGGGAGGAGGGGGAGGGAAAAGGGAGGGAGGGAATGGAGGGAGGGAAAAGGGAGTGAATCGAGGAAGGAAAGAGGGAGGAAGGGAGAGATGGAAAGAAGGAAGGAAAGAGGGAAGGGAGAGAGGGAAAGAAGAAGGGAGGGAGAGAAGGGAAAGAAGGGAGGAAGGAAGGAAGCAGGGAAGGGGAGAGGGAAAGAAGGAGGCAAGGAAAGAAAGGAAGGAAAGAAGGAAGGATGGAGGGAGGGAGGAGGAGAGGGAAAGAAGGAAGCAAAGCAAGGAAAGAAAGGAAGGAAAGAAGGATGGAGGGAGGGAGGGGGAGGGACGGAGAGAAGGAAGGTGTATGGTCTCCTGCTTGGTTGTAGGGGTTGGACTAAATGATCTCCAAGGTCCCTTCCAACCTTGTTATTCTGTTAAAGCCTTATTACATCATCAGCCTATTCCTCTTCCTTATTGGCCAGCAAGACAGCCAATCCGGAGCAACCTCTTCTGTGGCGCAGTCACCGCCAGCCTTGAGGACCGAAGCTTGTTGGATGAAACTTTGCTGACTTCCAGATTCGATGGGATTGCAGGAAGTCCTCGACTTACGACCACAATTGGGCCCAACATTTCTGTTGTTGCGTGAAACATTTGTTGAGTGAGTTTTGCCCCATTTTACGGCCTTCCTTGCCTCCGTTGTTAAGTGAATCACTGCAGTTGATACATTAGTAACTCAATTGTTAAGCGAATCTGGATTTTGCCATTGACCCTGCTTGTTAGGCGGTCGCAAAAGGGGATCACGTGACCTTGGGGGGGTCACAGCAATGGTCATAAGTACGAGTCGGTTGCCAAGCATCTGAGTTTCGATCACATGACCAGGGGGATGCTTCAGAGGTCGTAACTGTGGAAAAATGGCCATAAGTCGCTTTTCTCCGTGCCGTGGTAACTTTGAACGGTCGTTAAATGAAACGGTTGTAAATCAAGGACTACCAGTATATAATTTTGGACCCAGCCTTGGTTTAGGAAGTTAGGATGGAGAATAAACCCATCCTGGTTTATTCGGCGCTAAACCCATTTAGCCTCGGGGCTCCTGTTGTTCCTGGGAGATTTTAATTGCTTGCAACTCGCCGCATTGTATTTCTATTAATTTATTGTAATTGCTTATTTAATCACCTCTGGATCTGCTCATCCAGCAGGTGGGGGAGGGGAATGAACGCTGCTCTTCTCCTCCCTGACTGGGGTAGAGGGTCCCACTGAAGCCAGAGGAAGAACGCAGGGAGAACGGAGGCCCCTTGCTGAGGCAAACTGCCCTAAGGACATCCAGCAGGATTGGCTCATCCGGTGCAGAGCAGGAGATAAATTAGGTTGGATGGGAGACCACCAGGTAAAGATAGGGGAAGAAGAGCACGGCTAGAAGATGTAGTGAGGCTGAGTGATGTACTCCCGGTCACTAATTAATGTCTATCCATTCCTCCTCATTTTCCCCTCCCCCAAAAGCAAAGGTGAAGAAAGTCCAGGTGACTTTTGAAATGCATCTCCCTCCCCTCCCCCCCCCCCCCCCCCCGCACCTTTGAATCTTTCCTTACTCTTCATTTCTGGAGTTCCTTCCACCCCCCACCTCCACACACACAAACTCCATCTCCTGCTTTTAACTTGAAATTCAGGGTTCCAGTTTGGCAGTATTCTGAAATTTCATTTCACCATTTCATTTCATTATTACTTTGTTTTATTTTACTCTTTATTGTATTTATTGCATTTATTGCAATTATTGCAATTATTGCAATTATTGCAATTATTTCATTTATTTCCTTTCATTATTTCATTTCATTTTATTACTTTATTGTTGTTTTTATTTTTCTTTTATTATTTATTGTATTTATTTTACTTATTTTATTATTTATTTTATGTATTTTATTTATTTTATTTATTTTATTTATTTTATTTATTTTATTTATTTTATTTATTTTATTTATTTTATTTATTTTATTTATTTTATTTATTATTTTATTTATTTATTTATTTAATATATTTTATTTATTATTTATTTATTTATTTATTTATTTATTTATTTATTTATTTTATTTTATTTATTTATTATTTTATTTATTTATTTATTTATTTTATTTATTTTATTTATTTTATTTATTTTATATATTTTATATATTTTATATATTTTATTTATATTTTATTATTTATTTTATTTATATTTTATTTATTTTACTTCATTATTTCATTTCATCATTCCATTTTATTTCATTTTTTAATTTTATTTTATTTTGTCACCCGTCTCGCTGTGGGGCTACCCTCTGTGGCTTACAACAACAAAACAGAGGAAAAATGGTTTAAAATAATTCAAAGTAACCAATGGACATTCATTTAAGCCATGTGGCTGCTAATATTTTTTTTTTCCTTTTTCCTTCTCCTTGCAACCTCTAAAACTTAAGGATGAGCCTGGAAGGGGCTTTGGGTGACTTCTTTGCCAGTTTCCCTGTCCGTGTCAGTTTCAATCACTTTCACTTCTCCTGACCTGGGAGGGAGAGAGAGAGGGATGGTTGGCCAGCAGCTAGTCACTTTCGCTTATTCCACTCTAGATCTCCTTCCTTGGCTGAGTTAATTTCCTTCTTCCGTGGGGCTATTTCGGGTTTTTTCTTATTTCACATTTTATTTTAACTAATGAAGCGCCTCAAAGGGAAGTTGGGGTGAGGGGGTGGGGCAGGCAGGCAGGCAGGGAAGGGGGGGGGGCTACCCAGTCCTACAGAGACAGACCCCTACCAGGTTTTTGCTGAAATCTCAGTTGGCCAACTCATGGCTTGGGTCAGTTGGCCCTTTGGCAGAGGTAGGAGAAGCTGACCCTTATACTGGGGGACTGCAGAGGAGGGGGAGAGGGGAGGAGGGGGAGAGGGAGAGGGAGGAGAGGAGGGGGACAGCAAGAGGAGGGGGAGAGGGAAAGAAGAGGAGGGAAGTGGGAGTGGGGGAGGGAGACGAGAGGACAGGAGCAGAGGGGAGAGGAGGAGAAGAGAGGAAAGGAGAGATGAGGGGAGGGGAAAGGGGAAGGGAGAGAACACAAGGAGGGAGGGGAAAGAGGAGAGGAGAGAGGGAGGGGAAAGGGAAGCAGAGAAGAAAAGAGGTGGGGAGAGAAGAGAAGAGGGGAGAGGGAAGTGAGAGAGGAGACAGGAGAGGAGGGGAGGGGAGAAGAGAGGAAAGGAGAGATGAGGGGAAAGGGGAGGGGAAAGGGGAAGGGAGAGGACACAGGGAGGGAGGGGAAAGAGGAAAGAGAGGAGGAAAAGAGAGAGGGAGAGGAAAGTGGAGAAAAGCGGAGGGGAGAAGAAGGGAATGGGTAAGCAGAGGAGAAAAGAGGAGAGGAGATGGGAGGGGAGGGGAGGGGGAGAGGAAGGGAGAGAACAGGACATCAGGAGGGAGGAGAAAGAGGGGAGGACAGAGGGAAGGGAGGGAAAGGGAGAGAGGGAGAGGGAAGCAAAGGAGAAAAGAGAGGAGGAGAGAGGGGAAAGGAGAAGAGAGGGTGGGGGAGAGGGGAGCCACTCTTCTCCCCCTCCTCCCTCCCCCCCCCCCGACAAATTTAATTCAATTTAATTCTGAATTACGACGATTGGGACCCCCGAGGCCCCTCTGGGGTTAACTCAGCTTAACCCGCGATTCCCTAGAGGGTGACCGGCACTTCTGCCCTCCCCTCCTCGTAACTCGGGGCGGGGAGGGGGGGGACGGGGCTTCCCTTTTCTGCGCTTAGCCCCCTTAGCGAGCAGCAGAGGCTGCGAGGTCTTTGGGGGCGCGGAGGAAAAAGGGGGGGGGTTCTGGGCAAAGCGGCGTCCGGGGAGGGGGGGGGTCTTGTCAGAAGGCGAAGCGGGGAGGGGGCGCTCCGGCATCTGCGGGTCCAAGCGGGCTGGGCTTAGCGCAAGGCGGACGAAGGGAGGCGGCTCCTGCCCGCCCCTTCCCCGCTTTTTCCGCGCAGCTCTTCCTTCCTCCGCGCTGGAAAGCCCAGAAGCTGCCTCGGGAACCGGCCGCCTCTGCTCGCTCCTTCCCCGCGTCCTGTCGCCCACCGGGACCGCTACACCTTCCAGGTGCGATCGGGGCTAGGTTTGAGGGTCCCTCTTGGATTTGGAGTCTTCTCCCCCCCCCACTCCCCTAAAGCCGGTCGGGTTTCCCAGAGGAAGGCGGGGTGGGGGAGAAAAAGGGACCCCCCCCCTTCCCCGAGACCCCCGAGCCCGCAGCGAAGCGCCTACACCCTTCTCCCCATCGCCAGGACCGAGAACCAGGACCGGAGGGTTGGGCAGGGGGCTGTTGAAGGGAACCAAGCGGGTTCCCCTCCGCCCCTCCATCCCAGGGCATTGAGGCAGATTTTGGGGAGGGGTCTTCCAAAGCCCGGCTTCGCGCTCTCCCTCGTTCTTCCTTTCCCCCCCGCCCACCCTGCCCACCAGCAGCCCCCTGCCCGCTTCAAATAGAGACAGGGTGCTTGGCCAACTCGGGGGTGGGAGGGCGACTCCCTCCCCATTTCCCCCCATTAGTTGGAAGTGGGTTTGGCAAGGATCCGGGTCCAAGAGCCCCTTGGGAGGGGGGAGGGGGGGGACCCTCGCCCTTGAACCCCAGGGCGCGCTCTGAAGACTCCCGTTCCGACGGGCTGCCAAGAGGGTCTCCCCGGATAGCCCCTGCCCCACTGGAGCCAAGAGGGGACACCCCGAAGGGGCAGCACCCAATAAGCCCAAGACACCCCCCCCCCAAGACCCCCTCAAGTCCCTGATTTTTCCGGGTCGGTTTTTTCCCTCCCTATCGGGGGACGCAGAGCCGACCTCCCGCAAGTGTGTGTGGGGGGGGGGGGTCTTTCTCCCCCATCGCTCGCTTTATTCCTGGTCTAAAGAATTTTAGACAGGGGCGGGGGTCCCGGGAGGAAAGCCGAGCCGCGATTGGCTGCCTGGCGACGTTCATTTGCATACCCTCGCCTATTAAAGAGCCCGAGTGGGGAAGGGTCCGTTTTAGTAGCCCAAGAAGCGAGGCAGGGCGCAGTCGGAGCAGGTGCCCGCGGGGGAAGTCAGCGCTCCTGGAAAAAACGGGTTCGATGCGGGGCGGGGACGCCCGGCGGACCGGCTCTGGGGAGGATTGAGAGCCGGGAAGGGGGCTTGTCCGCCTCGCCCCCTCCTCTTGCCTGCCTGCTTTTCTTCTCTCTCTTTCTCTCTTCTTTTTTTGCGCTTGGCAGTCAGCGAAGCATGGGCGCCCGCAAAGACGGCGGCTGCCCCGCCGTGCCAAGCTCCCCGACGGGCATCCTCTGCCTGGCTTGGCTGCTGCTGGCCTCGGCGGTGGGCAAGACGATCCGCTACCACACCTACGAGGAAGAGCCCCCCGGCACGGTGATCGGTACCTTGGCCGACGAGCTGCCTCTGAAAGGCGCGTCAGGAGTGGAAAGGACTTTCCGGCTGGTGAAGGCGCCGGGCAACGGGTCGCTGGTGCGAGTGCGGGAGCGGGACGGGCAGCTGAGCCTGGGCCCGGAGCGGCTGGACCGGGAGCAGCTGTGCGGCCCGTCGGAGTCGCCCTGCCTGCTGGCCTTCGACGTGCTGAGCCTGGGAGGCCCTGCGACCCCGGGCGCTTCGCCTTTCCGCCTGGTGCACGTGGAGCTGGAGGTGCGGGACCTGAACGACCACGCGCCGCGCTTCCCGCAGCCCGCCGTGGCCCTGGAGGTGTCGGAGAGCGCGGCGCCCGGCACCCGCCTGCCGCTGCCCCTGGCGCACGACCCGGACGCCGGCTCCAACGGGCTGCAGAGCTTCGCCCTCTCGCCAGGCAGCCCCTTCGGCTTGGAGGCGCAGCGCCGTGCCGACGGCCTCCGCTGCGCCGAGCTGGTGTTGCTGCGCGAGCTGGACCGGGAGGCGCAGGCCGGCTACCGGCTGGAGCTGGTGGCCACGGACGGCGGGAACCCAGCGCGCTCGGGCACGGCCACGCTCAGCCTGCGCGTGCTGGACGCCAACGACAACGCGCCCGCCTTCCCCCGGGGCGCGCTCCTCACCCTGGAGCTGCCCGAGGACGCGCCGCCGGGCGCGCTGCTGCTGGAGCTGGACGCGGCCGACGCCGACGAGGGCGCCAACGGGCAGCTGCTCTACGCCTGGGGCAGCCAGGTGGCCCCCGAGGCCCGGCGCCTCTTCAGCCTCGACCCGCTCTCGGGCCGCCTGGCCCTGCGCGCCCCCGTGGACTACGAGCGCCAGCGCACTTACGAGCTGGACGTGCAGGTCAGCGACCGGGGCGCCAGCCCGCTGGCCGCCGCCTGCAAAGTCCTGGTGCGCCTGCTGGACGTCAACGACAACGCGCCCACCGTGAGCATCAGCGCCCTGGGCGGCCCCGAAGGATCGGACGCGGCGCGGGGCCCGCAGCAGCAGCAGGAGGAGGAGGAGGCCGGCTGGGCGGCGGTGAGCGAGGCGGCGCCGGCCCAGAGCCTGGTGGCGCTGGTCAGCACCTCGGACAGCGACGCGGGCGCCAACGGCCAGGTGCGCTGCGCCCTCCTGCCGGCGCCCCACCAGCCCTTCGCCCTGCAGCGCGCCTACGACGCCGCCAGCTACCTGCTGCTGACCACCGGGCCCCTGGACCGCGAGCGCGTGGCCGAGTACAACCTGACGCTGGTGGCCGAGGACCTGGGCTCTCCCCCGGCCAAGACCGTCCGCTCGCTCACCGTCCGCGTGGCCGACGAGAACGACAACGCCCCGCGCTTCGCCAAGGCGCGCTACGAGGTGGCCCTGCCCGAGAACAACCCCCCGGGGGCCTACCTGACCACCGTGGCCGCCTCCGACCCCGACCTGGGGCCCAACGGCAAAGTGACCTACCGCCTGCTGGACAACCAAATCATGGGCGCCTCGATCTCCACCTACGTTTCTGTCGATCCGGGCACAGGAGCCATCTACGCCCTGCGGACTTTCAACTATGAGATCCTGAAGGAGATGGAGTTGTCCATCCAAGCGTCGGATGGGGGATCTCCTTCGCTCTCCACTACGGCCATGGTCAAGGTACGGGTGATGGACCAGAACGACAACGCTCCGGTCATTACGTCTCCTGCGCTCACCAACGGGTCTCTTGAAATTGGCGTCTCCAGCAGAGCTTCTCGAGAGTCCCTAGTTGCGCGCATCAAGGCCCGAGATGCAGACGAGGGCTCCAGCTCAGAGCTGAGCTTCACTTTCTCAGAGGATCCACAGCAACAGGAAAGATCTCTGGATCTTTTTGCCATCAACCAGAAAACAGGGGAGGTCACGCTCCGGAGGAGCTTATCTGAAGAGCAGCTGGGCCAAGTCTATCCCTTGCTTCTCACCGTGGCCGATAGTGGGCTGCCACCTCTCTCCACCACCGTGGTGGTCAACTTCCTGGTGACCGCATCGCTGCCTCCCTCTAGTGGCCAGGATTCTGCAGCCAAGCCCGGCTCTTGGGAAGACCAACCGTTGCAATGGGACGTCCCTTTAATCGTCATCATTATCTTGGCGGGAAGCTGTACGTTGCTCCTGGTGGCCATCATCACCATCGCCACCACGTGCAATCAGCGGAAGAAGGAGAAGAAGGTTGTCTTGGACGAACCTCTGGACACTTCTCACCTGGAGAAGGGGCACGAGGAAGGAAACACCAGCGACGGGGCCCTCCACCCCTCCAGTCCTCGCTTCGACGTCCATTCCTTCCCCAGCAAGTCTTCTTTCGCTAGTCCGGAGCCCTCTCCGGCCAGTGAAGATATCCCAGCGTCCGAGAATAGTCGAGAAACCAACAGCCTCTACGACAGCCAGAGCCGACTCCGAGGAGCCAACGCAGAGGTAACCTTCTACACCTTCTCTTGCCAGGGGTAGAGAAGGAATCGTACCTAGAGCCAAGGTGGCGCAGTGGTTAAATGCAGCATTGCAGGCTACTTCAGCTGACTGCAGTTCAGCAGTTCGGCTGTTCAAATCCCACCAGGCTCAAGGTTGACTCAGCCTTCCATCCTTTCGAGGTGGGTGAAATGAGGACCCGGATTGTTGTTGGGGGCAATATGCTGACTCTGTAAACCGCTTAGAGAGGGCAGAAAGCCCTATGAAGCGGTATATAAGTCTAACTATTGCTGGTTACACCTTAACGTACCTTTGAAGGTCAAAGAAGTAATTAATAGCGAGCAGGAACGTAGTTACTCATTAGCCTGTTGAGAGATTCATTGAACCCAAGTAAAGCTAGAATTTGAGGTATAGGCCATCCAGGTGGCTTCTCCAGTTTCAATGGATTTGAAAGTCACATACAGGTAGTCCTCGGCTTACGTCCGCAGTTGAGCCCCAAATCTCTGTCACTAAGTGAAACGTTGGTTCATTTTTTTTCCCTTCTTGTCACTGTTGTTAAGTGAATCCACCACGACTGTTAATTTAGTAGCATGGTTGTCTGGTTTTTCCTGTGGTGAGAAGGTCACAAAAGGGGGCCAGGGCTTTGCAACCGTCATAAATGTGAACCAGTTTGCCCCAGCCTCTGAATTTGGATCACGTGACCCTGGGGATGCCACAACGGTCGTAAGTGGGGAAAATGGCTGTAAATCCCTTTTATCATCAATGAACGGTTGCTAGATGAACCGTTGTAAGTCAAGGACTGCCTGTATTCGGGAGGGGAGGAGATCTCTCAGATTAGCCCCCTTTTTATTATTATTATTATTTTCATTTTTTTATTTATTTATGAAACGCTGCTCTTCCAACCTCAATAAGGCGAGTGCAGAGAAATATTGATTGGCCAAAGGTGATTGGACAACACAAGGAATTTGTTTTCAATGCATAAGCTCTCAGTGTCTATAAAAGCTATAAGTATAAATCATAGTCCTCCTAAAAATACATTTATCATAAATCATAAGAGCCGAGGTGGCGCAGTGGTTAGGGTGCAGCACTGCAGGCTACTTCAGCTGACTGTTATCTGCAGTTCGGTGGTTCAAATCTCACCAGGCTCAAGGTTGACTCAGCCTTCCATCCTTCCGAGGTGGGTGAAACGAGGACCCAGACTGTGGGGGCAATATGCTGACTCTGTAAACCGCTTAGAGAGGGCTGAAAGCCCTATGAAGCGGTATATAAGTCTAACTGCTATTGCTATAAGATATAACACCCCTCAGAGAGGGTTCGCAACTTGGGAGTCCTCCTGGACTCACAGCTATCGTTTGACCACCATTTAATGGCTGTGACCAGGGGGGCATTCGCCCAGGTTCGCCTGGTGCGCCAGTTGCGACCCTACCTGAATCGGGAGGCTCTCACAACAGTCACCCGGGCCCTTGTGACCTCTAGGCTGGAATACTGCAACGTGCTCTACATGGGGCTGCCCTTGAAGAGCATCCGGCGACTTCAGCTAGTACAGAATGCGGCCACGCGAGTGATTGTGGGTGCACCACGGTTCACCCGCATAACACCTATCCTTCGCGAGCTGCGCTGGCTACCTGTCGATCTCCGGATGCACTTCAAGGTGTTATTAGTCACCCATAAAGCCCTACATGGCAGTGGATCTGGATACTTGAGAGACCGCCTTCTGCCAATTACATCCCTGCGACCAATAAGATCACATAGATTAGGCCTCCTCCGTATACCATCGGCCAGCCAGTGTCGGCTGGCAACTACAAGGAGGAGGGCCTTCTCAGTAGTAGCCCCGACCCTTTGGAACGAACTCCCCGTGGAGATTCGTACCCTCACCACCGTCCAGGCCTTCCGCACAGCCTTGAAGAACTGGCTCGCCCGTCAGGCCTGGGGACAAGGATAGTTCCCCTCCCGAATGATGAATGTATGTTGTTTACTATTTTATTATATGTCTTATCTTAATGTCTGTATTCCCCTTCCCCGATTTTGTGTGAGCCGCCCTGAGTCCCCTCAGGGAAAAGGGCGGCCTACAAATATTAATAAAATCTACAAAATCTACAAAAAATAACACTTAGTGGCGGAATCAACATCGATCGTCCTAGGAAACTAAACAATACGAATCGTAAAGATACAAGCAACAAAGTTATCGTCGTAAATAGAAAAGGAGATGGACAATAGGAAGGACGAGAAGAATATTAGCTCTTCTTATTAATATATTTCATCTATTTAATCTATTGAATATATTAATATATGCAGTCTTACTAGATATATTATCCACTGTTAACGTTCTTCCTGCTGACATTAACGGTGCCTCGTCTTTATTTCTGCCGTCTCTTCTCCAACTCTTCCCATCTCCTTCCTTCCTTCCAGTCTTACACTTCCACCCCCAGTTACAGCAAGGAGCCCACCGCCCCGGTTCCCATGTGGAAGGGCCACTCCTTCAACACGTTATCCGGCAGGGAGGGAGAGAAATTCAGCGGGAAGGACAGCGGCAAAGGGGACAGCGACTTCAACGACAGCGACTCCGACATCAGCGGAGACGCCCTGAAGAAGGACCTCATCACACACATGCAGAACGGTAAAGGTTCCTCCCACCCTCTCCCTACCCCAGCCCCCCACCCCCACCCCCCCTTAGCAGATCAACCATGTCAGGGAGAGATCGAAGAGGTTTCTCCTAAAAACCCAGCGGGACGTTGGTTGTAAATCACCTCTAATTGATTTGATTTGATTGATTTTATTATATTTATATGCCGCCCTTTTCCCCCCCGAAGGGGACTCAGGGCGGCTCACAACTCAAATCAGGGAAGAGGGGTACAGACAAAAAATAAAACGAAACATAACAATGCATAATTTAAAAACACACAACAGCCATACCATTCCTAGACGGGGGGCAACAGCTCTTTAGCCCCAGGCCTGTCGGAACAGCCAGGTTTTAAGGGCTTTGCGGAAGGCCTGGAGGGTGGTGAGGGTTCGAATCTCCACGGGGAGTTCGTTCCAGAGGGTCTAATGGCCTAAATATTCATCAAGGCTCCTTCCAAGCCAGGAACAGGCAGAGCTGCGGCCTGTGCTGTTCTGCTTAGCCGCTAGCGAGATCCCTTGGGGCCTCGGGCACCCGTGGGGGAGGAAAGAGACCACATGCGTCCTCCTCGCTGGAACAGATTCACTTTAATTAAATATTGCGTTATCCTGCTCGCCGGAGACGGAGGCTCCGTTCCCCCGCGACAATCCTTTGAGGCTTAGAGATGGTGACTCATCAAAGGTCACCAAGAAAGCTTCACGGTTGAGTAGCGATGGGAGCCCAGTTTACTTGGCTCTAGTAAAATACACGGTTTGAGTAGCGATGTGAGCCCAGTTTACTTGGCTCTAGTAAAATACACGGTTTGAGTACAGATGTGAGCCCAGTTTACTTGGCTCTAGAAAAATACATGGTTTGAGCAGACATATGAGCCTGATTTTCTGGCTCTAGTAAAATACACGGTTTAAGTAGAGACAATCCGAGGTGGCGCAGTGGTTAAATGCAGCACTGCAGGCTACTTCAGCTGACTGCAGTTCAACAGTTCGGCTGTTCAAATCCCACCAGGCTCAAGGTTGACTCAGCCTTCCATCCTTCCGAGGTGGGTAAAATGAGGACCTGGATTGTTGTTGGGGGCAACATGCTGACTCTGTAAACCGCTTAGAGAGGGCTGAAAGCCCTATGAAGCGGTATATAAGTCTAACTATTGCTATTGCTATATGAGGCTGTTTGCTTGGCTTTGATTAAAAAAACCCATAGTTTTGCAAGATGTAACCTGGTGTACCCCCCCCCACACACACACACCCCAAGGATGGGCTCCAGCACGAGTCCGAAAGCTCAAAAGACTAAACCTCTGGTCCCATTGACTGACCAGAGTAGGATCTTGTGACATAATCTTGGGACACGTATGTTTGCCTTCCTTCACAAATGGTTTCATTTCCAAGTCAGATTAGCAGGTGGATTCTTTGCAACTGCTGATTTGTCACCCTTGAAAACGGACGGCCTTCTTAGAGTAGAGACCAGTTTCTTTCTTTGTAAGTAAAAGGGGGAAATTGCGGGTGGAAACATGCATGGTGAGAAGGAAACACTGCGTTAGACTAGAAAGAGTGTGTTGTAGCCCGTAGGTGGCCAGCAGAGCTGGCAGCAGATTCGGACAGTGAGGAGGTTGGGGAGGAACCTGGGCCAGTCCTGGGGGCTGAGGAAAGCTCAGACGAGGGCTCTGCGTCGGAGGCAGAGAGGGAGCTAGACAGCAGCGAGGCAGAGGAACAGCTGGAGCCTGTTCCCAGTGTGCACATGCGCAGAGCTGCCAAAAGCCAAGAGCAATTAAGAAAGCAGGGTTGACTTGGGAGTAAAGCCCCACCTTGGAGGTGATTGGCCCCTCCCATAGGAAACAAAAGAGGAGCGAAAGGGGAGGGGGCTTTTGCAAGAAACAATTCGTTCCTTTGGTCGTTTCAAGAGTGGAAAGTTCTGTTTGTGACCATAAAGAGACTCTATGCCAAGGATTGCCTTGCCCTGCGCTTGGAAATTAGTTATCTGGCAGCTCTCCAAATGAGATAAGGTTCGTGTGGATAAATATTCCTCTGAAATATTCCTCGGCAAGCTTTGCTGACTGTGAATGGAAGGAATTCACAGTCGTGTAAATAAAAGAGGTTTTGCCAGGACCAAGGCTCTGCTTCATACTTTTAAAGAAAGCCTAGATCAGAATGTGGTGCCTCTCAACCTTGGCCATCCCAGATGGGTGGTCTTCTGCTCCCAGAGCATAACCATTTGGTGGGAACTGACACACACGCCTGAAAATTGCCAGAGTGAGAAGCTCTAAGTTGGAGGAACCTGGTATTACAGGATTTCACTCGGCGTAATCCTTGATTGGTGGCAATGCAGACCGAGTTGGACAACAGCGGGAATCCCATCCACAGCTAAAGGGCCACAGATTGTCCCCTTCCGCTTTACAACTTCCCCGAAAGCTGTTGTTGTGATGTAGGAGCTGAAACGAGAAACGTGGACAAAGGAGATGTGGTTTCATTTGATGAAGGCCACAAGATCTCCTGACCGAGTTATCATTGCTTTGAATAGCCTACTTCTACTCTTCATGGATCTTACCATAAAACTAGGAAGGCAGATATATTAAGAGCTGAGGTGGCGCAGTGGTTAGGGTGCAATACTGCAGGCCACTTCAGCTGACTGTTATCTGCAGTTCGGCGGTTCAAATCTCACCGGCTCAAGGTTGACTCAGCCTTCCATCCTTCCGAGGTGGGTGAAATGAGGACCCAGACTGTGGGGGCGATATGCTGACTCTGTAAACCGCTTAGAGAGGGCTGAAAGCCCTATGAAGCGGTATATAAGTCTAACTGCTATTGCTATTCTGTTTCGTTCTGAGGTTTACTAAGCGTTCAGGTAGCCCTCGACTTAACAGCCATTCGTTTTACAGCCGTCCAAAGTTACGTTGCTGAAAGAAAGTAACTTACAACCGGTCCTTGCACTTACGACCACCCCAGCATCAACATTACAATCATCAGCAATTGCAATTACGAAGTTCTCCAGGGGTTGATGTGATCAAAATTTGGGTGCTTGGAAACTATTACGTAGTTGTTACTTCCGGAGGTGTTTTGATTGCTAGTTACAACTTTCCCAGGAGGCTTCTGGTGAGCAAAGTTAGTGACGAAAGAGGGATTTCCATAACAACCATGTGATTCACTTAAGGACATGACCAAAAAAAGCTTGGAAATCCCAGCCCAATTCCCCTAACACCTAACAGCCCCACATCGCTCAGGGATGGAAACTGTGGCTGTGCGTTGAAGACTGCTTGTAAAGCATATCCCTAGATAATTTGCTCCGTTTTCAAAACAGTTTTGTTTTATTCCCCGATTCTTTTCATTTGGGTTTTATTTTTTCTGTTGTTACTCCCATCCATGCTCACTTTTCCCCCCTTGGGGAATTTAGAAGGGAAAAACACAGAGATATTCTGTACAACACTGCCCCAAAGTGAAAAAAATCAACTTATTTTAACCATATTTACATTTTTTTTGAATTTCCCTGGTCAAGAGATCCTAGAAGTGATGAGAATTGTAGGCTGATATATGTTGAGGACAGTAGGAGTGGTGCAGTGGCCGTGGAGTTCTTACTTCACAATCAGGAGCTCTGTGAGTTCGATCCTAGGTAGAGGCAGATATGTCTCGCTTTGGGCACAATGAGAATATATCTGCCGAACAAATCTCCGCAATGGCGACATGAAGAGCATCCGGCCATAAACACTCAGCTCCATTCAGTTGCCCCCTGACTCCATCCCGCAAGGGATTATGGGATTGTTAAAAGCCAATGATGATGATATGTTGAGGACAGTAGATTTGGGGGAAAGTAGATGATTGGCTTTGAGAAGCCAATTTTGGATATTTGCACCCTCAACTCTAGCCTATATTATGCTTCCTTCTCACCCTCCTCCCAAATTATAGGAACAGAACCATTTAATTACACAGAATTGGTCAAAATTGTGTCCTGGGAATTTAGCAATCTTGTCTAGATAGCAAAGTAGAACTTTGACAGATATTTTCATGCATGAAAGATTGTTTGCCTAATCCTACCTTTCCTCCCCATGGATGGTCGAAGTCTTCACTATAGAAAGTCCTCGACTTACAACCACAATGAAGGCCAACATTTCCATTGCTAAGTGGGATCGTCATTAAGTCAGCTTCGTCCCATGTTACGACCTTTCTTGCCACGGTTGTTGAGCGAATCTCTGCCGTTGCTAAGGGAGTCACACGGTTGTTAAACAAATCCAGCTTCCCCATTGACTCTAATTGCATGACCCCGGGTCACTCCAACCGTCATAAAGGCGAGCCAATTGCCCACGTCCAAATTTTGATCATGTGAGCGTGAGAATGTTGCACCGGCTGTGTGAGAAAGGGCCATAGATCTTTTTTTTCAGTGCCGTTGTAACATTGAACAGTCGTTCAGCGGATGGTTGTAAGTCGAGAACTGCCAGCAATGACAAAAGCGATGGTTCGTGGCAATTTTCAGACCAGTCAATCCATTGGAAAATGGGCTTGCGATTGAGGAAGAAGGTTGTTGACTCATTCATGGCTCAACTCTCCATATGTTTGTCTCGCTGACTACGTAAACGCAGGGACTTCGAAGAGGATAAAAATGAAATAATTGCACTTGTAACTTTGAACAGTCACTAAATGGACTGTTGTAAGTCAAGGACTACCCGTGTTTATAGCTCAGGATTGAATGAGGGGGTCCTTGTGGCTCCCTGAGCTAGGCTGTTTTCTTGCAGGCGTTTCATGACCCAACTAGGTAACATCATCAGTGACATTGATGTTGTTATCTAATGCTAAGCACTGATGATGTTACCTAGTTGGGTTAGGAAATGTCTGCAAGAAAATAACCAAACTCAGAGAGCACCAAGAACCCCATAGTCATTCTCCTCCTCCTCCTCCACCTCCACCTCTCCACAAACCTTCCTCCCTTCTAGCACTGATGATATTACCTAGTTGGGTAATGAAACGTCTGCAAGAAAACAATTCAGATCAGAGAGTACCAAGAAACTCACAGTCCTCATCCTTCTCCACCTCCTTCTCTTCCTCCTCCTCCTCCTCCTCTTTCTGTACCCCCTGATGATGTTACCTAGTTTGGTCATGAAATGTTTGCAAGAGAACAACCCAGCTTAGAGACCCCCCCCCCCTCCTTGCAATCCCCAACATGGTTCCTTGTGTCGCATGTCCTTTTGGTCCCCTGCATTGGTGTTCACACTTTTACCCTGTCGTTTGCCTTTTTTCCCCCCCTAGGTTTGTGGGCGTGCACTGCTGAGTGCAAGCTGCTGGGCCATTCAGACAGATGTTGGAGTCCCTCCTGCGCGCAGACCAACTCTCACCCGTCCCCGCACCCCAAAACCCAGCTCTCCACCTTCTGCAGAACCACATCCTTGCCCCGAGACACCCTCCATCGTGACCACTTCTATCCCGCCCAGCTGCCCAAGACGGTGGGACTTCAGAGTGTCTACGAGAAGGTTCTCCACCGGGATTACGACAGGACAATGACCCTGAGGTCCCCTCCTCATCCGGGCAGGTTGCCGGACCTCCAGGAGATCTCAGTACCTTTGTATGAGTCTCCTTCTCACCATTATTTAGGCTCTCCTTCTGAGGCCAGCAAGAAAGTTTGAATTCCCTCATATACCTGTGAACTCTGGGCCTCTTCGAGGAAACAGACCTGAACTTCTATCTCCAAAAAGGCTGCATTGGCGGGGATGTTTGTTCCCTTCCTCCTCTGTAGCAGGACAGCGACTCTTGAGCATGTGCAAAGTGTCTCTCCCACCACTTGGTGACTCACTTCGTCTCTCCCAAGAATTCCAGGGGGGGGGAGAGGAGAGAGACTTTTTATATCTCTTTTTGATAAAGGAAAACATTGCTTTCATTCTCTCCATCCCTGTCTCTACGAATAGACCTAGAAAATTTCAAACTTCACCAAGATATTATTGTTAACTGGGTTTGATGATGTACATAAGTTTTAAGTAAAACGTGCCTTAAAATACAATAATGTGTATATGTACAAATATACTGTACATGCATATCACCTATGGAGGGGGGGGGGGGAAACGATGTGTCTGTGTATATTTGTACATGCATACATCCGGAACTACATGGATAAACATGTGTGTGTTGTACAGATGGACAACGACGTATAAATTAAGTTGTTGGGGGGGGGGATTTTCCAATTTGCATTGGTAACTGTTTGATATTTGCAAACGAAAATTTCTCGTTAATGTAATTTTTATGAAATGTGCAGTATTTCACCCTTTTCCTGATGTCCCTCCTTAGTTCTCCCTCACATTCATCCCTTTTTCTTTGAACTTCTGTATATCATGTACTGTACTGTTTGTACATAGAGAAAATATTCTATTTTTATATAATAAAACACTGGAGGATCGAATATTCTTTCCAAGGGAAATATTTAAAATGAGACGTTTGGGGGGAAAAGAAAAAAAAGAGACAGAGACAGAGAAAGCCGTGAATCTCTTAGGAATCCATGTTAATGTTAGCTAAGCAATTGCTTGTTGTAAGGAAGGCTGCTTTGCCGAGTGTGCGTTGTGTTACTGAAGTCCATGGTGAGCTTCGAACTAAATGTGGATTAATTATTTTGTTGTCACTTTGTATAAAGCACTAATAAAGGTTATGTGTCGGAGGGGTTTGAATATCCTGATTCTCTGGACGCAGCAGATAACAATTCTTTTTGCCTAGGAAAACCGAGTCGTGGAAGCCATCGTAGAAATAATAGCTTCAAAACGTAGATCAGGGGTCCTCAAACTTTTTAAACAGGGGGCCAATTCATGCTCCCTCAGACTGTTCGGGGGGGGCAAACTGAGTGGGTGGGTGTGGCTAAGTGATCATGTGACTGGGTGGGTGTGGCTAGGTGGTCGTGTGACTGGATATCTGAAGATGGGGAGTGAGACCTCGTTAAAATGTTGCCAAGACAATCTCAATCTTACACGGGAAAAGACCCAAATAGACCCGAATACAACAAGACCAGCATACCTAGATAGACAGACAGACAGACAGACAGACAGATGATAGATAGAGATAGATAGATAGATAGATAGATAGATAGATAGATAGATAGATAGATAGATAGATAGATAGATAGATAGATAGATAAATAGATAGATAATATTCTGTAATCCACCTTGAGTTGCCATGTGTGAATAGGTGACAATATAAATATAATAAATAAATTAAATAGATAGATGATAGACAGGTAGACAGATGATGGGATAGATGGATGGAAGGATGGATAGGTAGGTAGGTAGATAGGTAGGCAGGCAGGGAGGCAGACCGACCAACCGACCGACTGACGGACCGACCGACCAACCGAGACAGACAGGTGAGAGACATGATAGACAGACAGAGAGATGGATGGAGGGAGGGATGGAGGGTGGGATGGACCGATGGATGGATGGATGGATGGATGGATGGATGGACCGATGGATGGATGGAGGAAGGGAGGGAGGGAGGAATAGATGGATGGACTGATGGATGGATAGATCAATGAATGGATGGATGGACCAATGGATGGATGGATAGACCAATGGATGGATGGATGGATGGATGGATGGATGGATGGATGGGCGGACGGACCAATGGATGGATGGATAGATAGATGACACATGAAAGATGAAAGATGATAGAGACAGACAGACAGACAGAATGACAGACAAACAGACAGATAGAAGACAGATGATAGACATGATAGGCAGACAGAAAGATGGATGGATGGATGGATGCATGGATGGATGGATGGATGGATGATAGATAATAGAGATAGACAGACAGACAGACATGATATACACACAATCAGAATGTTGTGAAAGATTGGGTAAACCTTAGCTCCAACTTGAGCAGAACACTATTTTGGATGAGTCTAAATTGGCAGGAACCTTTGATTTATATCCTGAAAGAATATCCATCCATTTCTTATCCTCGGATGACTGGAGGATGGGGAACAATGCCCCTATCTTCAAAAAAAAGTGTGGGGGGGGGAAGGAATGTACAGACCCATCAGACATTACTTTTTGAGAAGACCCTCAAATCAACCATCTGCCAGTAACTTGAAAATGCAGGTACTTCCCTTGGGTGCAATTCTCAGTAGAGCGTTGGAAACCCCATAGAAAAAGATCTGACTATGATGAGTTCCAGTAAGAATGAACCTGCTCCTGTATTGGCTTCTGGCTGGCCAACATGGCTGAGAATGTTGTGATCTGACAATACGCTCCATAGCTATTACCTGTGTTCTTGTGATTAATCTTAAATTACTTAGAGGAGGAGGAGAGGCTAAGCCTGGAGGTGGAGTCAAGAGAGAAATCAGCCTAGCATCTCGACGTTCCCAAAAGCCTTCTAAGTCTTGAAATAGTGTTAATCATTAATAGTGCTGGTGTCAGGCCTGTAGCCATCTTTTCTTTTGGGTCTTGGGCCTGCCACACCTTCTATTATTCTGCTATGCATTTTCTATGGTGGGGAAATGAGAGGAGGGATTGTGCAGAATTAGATGTTATGTAGCCATAACAACATTCTTTCTAGAAAGCCAAGGTCATCCTTTGTCTCTGCATCTCTGCACCTGACTGGAACTGGATGGTTAGAACTGCCAACATGGCAGTGGGAGATTGGACCATGGGATGGGCTTGTGGGTGTGAGGGCAAGATCTTGAACTTTCAACTGGGTGGGGAAAACTGGGAAGCTTTCAGATTCAGGTTTTCCCAGATGTACCAACATGGGTCTCTTAATAAATTGGAACTTTGAGCAATACTTTGGCAAAATCCCCATTCCCTCCCCACTGCAGGGGAAGGATACTGCAAAATCTCCATTCCTTCCCCACTCCAGGGGAAGGATACTGCAAAATCTCCATTCCCTCCCCACTCCAGGGAAAGGATACTGCAAAATCTCCATTCCTTCCCCACTCCAGGGGAAGGATACTGCAAAATCCCCATTCCCTCCCCACTCCAGGGAAAGGATACTGCAAAATCTCCATTCCTTCCCCACTCCAGGGGAAGGATACTGCAAAATCCCCATTCCCTCCCCACTCCAGGGGAAGGATACTGCAAAATCCCCATTCCCTCCCCACTCCAGGGGAAGGATACTGCAAAATCCCCATTCCCTCCTCACTTTAGAGAAAAGATATTGCACAATCCCCATTCCCTCCCCACTCCAGGGGAAGGATACTGCAAAATCTCCATTCCCTCCCCCCTCTGGGGCCAGTCATGGGTGGTATTTGCCGGTTCTCCGAACTACTCAAAATTTCCGCTACCGGTTCTCCAGAACCTGTCACAACCTGTTGGATTTCACCCCTTCTTCACAGCTCTTATTCCAAGGAACCAACCTTGGAAAATATTCTTCTTACTAGGAGACCTCACCCCGCCAACTACTCCAGGACTTAATCTCAGCTCCCTTCAAGTGATTGAAAGGATCTCACAAATGATAAAAGAAGTCTATTCGGCACCAAGTAATTCCGTGATATAAACAAAAGGGACAGAAATGGCTCAGGAGTTTTATTGAACCGTAACATTTGTTTAAAAAAAATAAAATAAAACCCCCTATATAATAGTAATGAAAGAAGCTGTCAACAAAATCAAAACCCCATCCCAAAGATACATTTTCTTGGGCTATTTTATTTCTAGACTGTAATCTACAAACAGCGTTAAACCTTGGTTTTTATAGCTTCTCCGTGCTTGTTGGTATTACAGGGTTGAGGAAGGAAAAATCAGTTCATTATCAAAGAAAAAGGCTCCAGGCTGGTTTGAGATTCAGTGTCGGAGGGGGGAAAAAAATGACTTTGCTTTTGCAAAGCCGGAGACATCAGAAGAAAAAGAGGCTGTGGAGATTTGCTTCCGAAATGGGAAATTCTTGTTCATTACTGGAAAATAAGGCAAATGTGGGTGAGATTTTTGGAGTTGTTTTTTTTTAAAGAACCAGTAAACATGAATGCTGTCCCCTGTCTTTGTTTCTCTGGAATGCAGTCTGCCTCCAAAATTATAATTTATGGTGTTTGGGGCAGAAAAGGGAGGTTTTCCTCAATGAAACAGACCTAATTATCACTGTTATATCTTATGATTCTTGATGAATGTATTTTTTGTGTACACTGAGAGCTTCTGCAGCGAAGATAAATTCCTTGTGTGTCGAATCACACTTGGCCAATAAAGAATTCTCTCCTCTCCTCTCTTCCCTCTTCTTCTCTTCTCTTCCCTTCTCTTCCCTCCTATCCTCCTGTCCTGTCCTACCCTATCCCATCCCATCACAACCCATCCCATCCCATCCCATTCCTTATCCCATCCCTTATTCTATTCTATTCTATTCTACTCTAGTCTAGTCTCTCCTCTCCTATCTTCCCTCTTCTCTTCTTCTCTTCCCTTCTCTTCCCTCCTATCCTCCTTTCCTGTCCTGTCCTACCCTATCCCATCCCATCCCAACCCATCCCATTCCTTATCCCATCCCTTATTCTATTCTATTCTAGTCTACTCTAGTCTAGTCTCTCCTCTCCTATCTTCCCTCTTCCCTCTTCTCTTCTTCTCTTCCCTTCTCTTCCCTCCTATCCTCCTGTCCTGTCCTGTCCTACCCTATCCCATCCCATCCCATCCCAACCCATCCCAACCCATCCCATTCCTTATCCCATCCCTTATTCTATTCTAGTCTACTCTAGTCTAGTCTCTCCTCTCCTATCTTCCCTCTTCTCTTCTTCTCTTCCCTTCTCTTCCCTCCTATCCTCCTGTCCTGTCCTACCCTATCCCATCCCATCCCAACCCATCCCAACCCATCCCATTCCTTATCCATCCCTTATTCTATTCTAGTCTACTCTAGTCTAGTCTCTCCTCTCCTATCTTCCCTCTTCCCTCTTCTCTTCCCTTCTCTTCCCTCCTATCCTCCTGTCCTGTCCTGTCCTACCCTATCCCATCCCATCACAACCCATCACAACCCATTCCATCCCATTCCTTATCCCATCCCTTATTCTATTCTATTCTATTCTAGTCTATTCTAATCTACTCTAGTCTAGTCTCTCCTCTCCTATCTTCCCTCTTCCCTCTTCTTTTCTTCTCTTCCGCCCCATTCTATCCTGTCTTATCCCCTCCTCTCCTGTTCTATCCTATCCTATTCAACAATCCTTCAGGTAACCAAATGCTGAACACGAATGAATGAGTTCCAAAGGTCCTTTTTTTCAAGAGGCAAATGGACTTTTTGGTTCTTCTTTGGTTTCGATCCTCCTCCAGGAAGCTTCTTCAGCTCTTGCATAGCTAAATGTCCCTGGAGATTCTCCGTCCTCCAGGTCACGGTTGTCCCAACGGTGCTATTTTTAAAAGGCAACTGGACGAAACGTCTTCAAAGGAAAACAAGAAAGCCCAGTTGCTCTTGGGGAAAAAAAATCACCTTTGGGTGATTCACCTTTGGAAGACGGAGAATCTCCATAGGCAAATGAATGCAGAGAAGAGCAAGCAAGAGGATTGGGGCACTAGAGGCTAAAACACATGATGAACGGTTTCAGGAACTGGATATGTCTAGTGAAGAGACCAGGAAGACATGAGAGCAATCTTCCAATATTTGGGGGGCTGCCCCAGAGAGGAAGGTGTCAAGCTATTTTCCAAGGCACCCAAAGGCCAGACAAGGAACAATGAATGGAAACTGACCAAGGAGAGATTCAACCTGGAAATAAGGAGGAATTTCCTGACAGTGAGAACCATCAACCCATGGAACAAAAGTTGCCTTCGGAAGTTGTGGGAGCTTCATCCCTGGAGGCTTTCAAGAAGAGACTGGACTGCCATTTGTCAGAAATGGTGTAGGGTCTCCTGCTTGGGCAAGGGGGGCTGGACTAGAGGACCTACAAGGTCCCTTCCAACTCTGTTAATCCCTCTGCATGAGCTGCTTCTTTGCATCCAGAATTGCTCATTAAAATTTCCCATCGTCTGAGCCGATCATTCTTCTCTTCCTCGTGGCCATCTGCTCCTTTTCCATTCCAGCTCCCCAGATGATATCTTCTCAACGTTTCTGGTTCCAGCGAGGTTTCCATCTCTCCGATGAAGGTCAAGTAACATCTATCAAAACTCTCTCTCTCTCTCTCTCTCTTTCCGTTGAGGGAGCGTTTTTTTCCAGCATTTGCTGCAGTGACAGCAGACGCTTAATAGACAGTTTCTCATCAAAAGTTGGCCCGATTTCAGTCAGGGACGGGTAGCGTTATCCAAGCAACTTAATTTTGGGTCCAGCCTCCTCAGCCTGTCACTATATAGATTTTTGGCTGTTCCATGAAGACCGGAGCGTTGGGGAGGCTGGCGATGAATTCCTGGCAGCTTCGACAAAGCAGAAGTAGGTGGGTCGTCTCTATCCCTGTCACTATTGAACATCTGTAAGAGTTTAGGGCTTCCAAGGTCTGTTAGGATCCAAGGATTTAAGGGAAGAGGTAGACAGATGGAACAATTCAGACAGTTGGGGGTACCAATAAAGGAGAATATTTGTAGGTTCAGGTTGACATGGTGCTCTCTGAGGTTGGTTGCTTCCTTGCAGATGTTTCATGGCCCAATTAGTTGTCAGGGTCCCAAGTGACACCCTCAACGAAAGAAGACTCTGAGGCTCCAAGTTCCCCCAAGTTCCATTTTATGAGAGATGTCATATTGACGCATCTGGGGAAACCCAAATCTGAAAGCTTTCATTGCTCCCGGTTGCAATGAGATCCGGAACCCACCACTGGATGGATCGCTTTTATTTCAAGGCAATAATACTCTCTCCAGGTCCTTCTCTCTCCCTCCCTCTCCCTCTCTCTCTCTCTCTCTCTCTCTCTCTCTCTCTCTCTCCCTCCCTCATAGGACTAGAGAAAACCAACTTCTCCAGTTGATCAGTTGCTAATTAACTCAATTTCCCACCCGCTGTCTTCACTCGACTGCTCAACGGAAGGCTTGCGAGATGGAAAAGGCAAACAGAACGAGCCAGATCAGTCTTTGGATGCATACGGGGCTGGATAGGATTCAGAAATGGGGGAAAAAACCTCCATCTTGAAGCACCCTAGGATAACTGAGTTCACAGCAAGCCCTCTTACTTTCAAGCGCCGGTTATCAAAGGCCTTATCATACACCACTTGGGGAGAAAAAGAGGCGATTCTTCACTTGCAAAAAGGCCTGCCCTAACGCACCTTCCAACGTCTTCCTGTTTTACCAAGAAACCCTGCTGGTTCCTGGTGTAAGTTTTTATCTTTCCCCTGTTTTTGCAAGCGAGCCTCCTCTCGTCTTCCCCGCTCGCGTGGTGGGAAGGCCTTTTGTAAGCCTCCCGCAGAAGGATCTCACGTAGGGAATCCTTTCCTGCCTCGGAACTGCTTGCCTGCTGAACAGCCTTGGCGGATGCCATTGTGGGGGTGAGTGGCAGCTCTTTGAACCTCCTCGACCGCAGATACCAGTAAATAGAGCTGCTTGAAACCAATTCAGGGAAAGACTTGCTCGCCTCCCAATGGGAAATTGTTTCTTAACCAGAGCAGGGGTGAAATCCACTTAGCTTTGCTACCGGTAGCAAAGTGAGCATGTGCATGTATGCATTTGCCACAGAGGTGGGTTCCTACCAGTTTGGACTGGTTCGGCTGAGTAGATAGTAACACAGCCTGCCATACCCCCTGAACTGGTTCTCTCGTCGGCGCTGCCATCTCGATTTTTGGTTCTGCGCATTTGCGGAAAATTCTTCATTGCAGATCTTTGTGCGCACGAGCATGGAGTGTGCATTTGCCATGCACACAAGTAAAGTGAGCGCGCACACACACACAAAAGAATTTGTGCGCCAAACCTGCCTTAATGCCGGCAGCAACCCACCCCTGATTCACCACCTTCTGCGCATGGGCAGAGCATTAAAATCACATCTGGGCAGGTGGGCAGAGCATGCTACCAAGAGTGCACCTGGCAAGCAAGTAAGTGAACGGCGAGGTAAGCAAACAGCGGGATGGGGGAATCCGCTGGGCCACACAATTTAGATTAGCTATCTAATCTAGGAAATCCTGCTTTCTAGCTAATAAATCGTGTGCCACAGCTGATCATTGGAAAATCTAGTTAGCCCGAAGTGGTAGTATTTTTTTTACTACTGGTTCTGGTGAACAGCTGGCATCTTTGCTACAGGTTTGGGTGCTACAGGTACCCCCTGAGATCCTGACCCTCCTCACTCTCTCGGCCTTCCAAAAGTCTGTTAAGACCTGGCTGTTCCGGCAGGCCTGGGGCTGTTGATCTTTCATTGAGTTTCAGCCCCATTAAGATCGAGTGCATGTTGTGTCTTTTTTAATTCGCTTTGCCTTGTATTTTAAATTCTTTTAATATTTTTTTAAACTGTTTTTATGTAAGCTGCCCGGAGTCCTTCGGGATTGGGCGGCATACAAATCCATGAATTGAATTGAACCAGTAGTATTTCACCCCTGAACAAGAGGTCCTTGGAAGGTTTGAGTTTTTCTCTCTTTTTAGCATCCCAGGAAAATCACTATTAACTGCCATACCTATCTTACCACAATCTTATCTCAGCTGCAAAATTTGAGATGACCATTAGATGGCAGCAGAGAGGTACAGAAAGTGATCGCTCTTTGCTGCCACCTAGTGTTTAACAATGCAACTAGAGCCGCAATGCCTAGATCTCAACCTTCTTTCTTGTAGTGACTTGCCCATCAAATCTGTTTCCCTCTAAATGTAGAATTTTGCAATTGCAATTTACTATTCCTAGGAATTTTGGACACTGTTGCCAAATCTAGAATAGCAATAGCACTTAGACTGATACACCACTTCACAGTGCTTTGCAGCTCTTTCTAAGTGGTTTATGGAGTCAGCATGTTGCTCCCAACAATCTGGGTCCTCATTTTACTGACCTTGGAAGGATGGAAGGTTGAGTCAAACTTGAACCTGGTGAGATTCGAACTGCCAAATTGCTGGCAGCCGGCAGGCAGCAGAAGTAGCCTACAGTACTGCACTCTAACCACTGTGCCACCTCTAGTAACTTGTTTAAACATTCCAAGGGAGATCTACAGGGTATTCTGAAATCTCTGTTAGATTAAATTGCAGCCGTTTTCATTTTTAAAAAAGCAATTTAATTATAAATAGTATGAAGCTTAGCATAAAGGCTATTAGGGATGTGCTGAGAAGGCTGAAATAATGTCACACTGAAACCTCCTGGGGGAGGTATAGTGATCTTGAAATGGCTCTGGGAAATTGCAGCCAACAATCATGGCAAAGACCAAGAAACTGGTGAGTGGATTGGTTCTTCGGAACCTATCAGGGAAGGAGAAGAAGGGAGATTGCCCACATGTATTCCGGACGGCAGCTCCTCGTGAAGAGACGACAGGACAATAGCTTTCTATGGGTTTTGAGTGCCACAAGACAATGGAACTGGTGACCTTACTCACAACCATGGTTCAGTTTTTTAAAGGACATCAGGCTTGTAAGCCTCAGTTTCCAAATGACTTTCATAAATTGCTCTTTAACGACTTCTAAGCTATTAAAAACTTTTGAAAAGGCAAGTTTGAAAGAAAAATTTAATCATAAGCTTAAGCATTTAAAGAATATGAAATAAACAGCAAAACACTAAATAAGGTTTTGATCCTAAAAAGTTATAAATGGACCACATAAAACGGACCCTTTTACGATAAGGTTTTGGGATGAAAGTACAACAGCTTCTCGTAGGAAATGAAGCCTGTTATTATATTATGTTTTTTGCAAGGCACAATATAAACAAAGAATTTTATTATTTCAAAAACTGGTCGCCAGAAAGGACTGCAGATTTCAGATACAGGAAAAGAGATACAGAAGATGGCACACCATGTTCTAAGCGTGCAGAAAATATTACTCACAATGTCAACAATGTCAGCGGTGATTTCTGCTTCTTATGGATAGACCATGTTCGAAAGATGTCATTGAAGAAATGACAGATGTAGAATGAATTTTACCTAACACAATAGAAATAGCATCAGGCGTGAATTTACAACTGACAGGCCAGGAGAAAAACGTAAATAACAAGCAACGCCTCGAAGCTTTGGTGCAAAAAAACATAATGTACAGGGAAAGGGGGGGTCGTTATTAGGACTACACTTAGAATACTGCATCCAGTTCTAGCTACCATATTATAAAAAAAAGATGTTGAGACTCTAGAAAAAGTGCAGAGAAGAGCAACCAAGATAATGAGGGGACTGGAGACTAAAACATACGGTGAACGGTTGCAGGAACTGGGCATGGCTAGCCTAGGGAAGAGACAGGAAAACATCTTCCAATATTTGAAGGGCTGCTGCAGAAAGGAGGGGGTCAAGCTATTTCCCAAAGCACCTGAAGGCCAGACAAGGAATAATGGATGGAAACTGATCGAGGAGAGATTCAACCTAGTAATAAGGAGGAATTTCCTGACCATGAGAACAATCAACCCTTGGAACAGAAGTTGCCTTTGGAAGTTGTGGGAGCTTCATTGTTGTCATATAACTCCTTGTGTAGGTGTGGCGGTCACCCATGGCCCAGTGCATAACAGGGCATGCGCAGCCACGCTGAACCACACAGGAAAAAACAAGTCCCAAAAGATAAAACATCCTGACCAGGATATGACCATATATAGACAGAACTTCCCTGAGCAGTAGATTAGCAATTGTAGTTTGACAGGCTGTCTTAAATCACATGCTGATTGCTCCTCCTGCCTTTGTCCTATCTCAATAAAAGGGGCTACCAGACCCCAATCTGGGTCGCCTCATCCCGAGAAAGCTCGTGTCCGTGTCTTTTCTCAACATTGGCCTCATGAGCGAACCACGGGTACTTCACACTTCATCCCTGGAGGCTTTCAAGAAGAGATTGGACTGCCATCTGTCAGAAATGATGTAGGCTCTCCTGCTTGAGCAGGGGGCTGGACTAGATGACCTATAAGGTCCCTTCCAACTCTCTGTTACTCTGTTAAAAACCTTGCCATAAGAGGATTAGAAGCACAGAATCTTCCAATCGCATCTCCTATTTCTTGAGCCCTTTCTCTGGAAATATTAGGAATCGGATGCAGAGCAGCCAAGGCAAACTTTAAAAGATTGGATGGAAGGGATTCATGGAATCCCAGAGTTGAAAGGGACATTGGAGCTCAACGAAGTCGACCATCTGCTCAGTCTGGGATCTGCTGGACTGAACCTCAAGGCAGGACAAGAAGCAAAGGATGGTGGGTGTGACAAGGGACTCGTGTTGGGGGGGGGACACCTGTGGTGGCCAAGTGCTAAGGCAGGACTTCCTTCAGACCCTTCTTCACTCTCATTATAATCTCCTTCCTTCCTTCCCTCCTTCCTTCCTTCCTTCACTTCTTTCTCCTTCTCTCTTCATTTTAATTTCTTCTTCCTTCCCCTCTTTCCTTATTTTCCTTCCTTGCTCTCTTCCCATCTTCCCTTCTTTTTCTCTGTCTTTCCTCTTTCTCTTTCTCCTTTCCTGCCCCTTCTTACATGCTCAAATGCAAAAGAAGAAACATTTTTCCTTTTGTTTGGTTTCTAATTCTGGCTTGCAGAATGCTGCAGGGGGGGGGGGGGCGACCGGGCTGAAAACGGGGCATGTGGAGTGAGGGAAATGCACATCCCCCCCCCACACACACACCATTTTTGCTAGCAGAGACACCATATGTGGTATTCAGCTGGTTCTCTCCGGTTCAGGCAAACCGGTGGCGTATGCTGCGGGAGGCTCCGCCCACCCGCCCCGACATAATATGTGAGCACAGAAGGGGATGCGCATTCAAGGGGTGGGTTCTAGCTGCTGCTACTACTGGTTCGCTCAGGGACACGCCCCAAGCGTGCTTGATGTGATAGAGCCGAGGTGGCGCACTGGTTAAATGCAGCCCTGCAGGCTACTTCAGCTGACTGCAGTTCTGCAGTTCGGCTGTTCAAATCTCACCGGCTCAAGGTTGACTCAGCCTTCCATCCTTCCGAGGTGGATAAAATGAGGACCCGGATTGTTGTTGGGGGCAATATGCTGACTCTGTAAAGCGCTTAGAGAGGGCTGAAAGCCCTATGAAGCCGTATATAAGTCTAACTGCTATTGCTATTTATATCTCTATCTCTACCGATATCTATATCTATCCATCTCTATCTATCTATCTATCTATCTATCTATCTATCTATCTATCTATCTATCTATCTATCATCTATCTATCTATCTATCTATCTATCTATCTATCTATCTATCTATCTATCTATCTATCTATCTCTATACCTATACCTATCTCTCCCTCTCTCTCTCTTTCTATCTCTCTCTATATATATCTATATCTATATCTATATATATCTATATCTATATTAAAAAGAGCCGAGGTGGCGCAGTGGTTAAATGCAGCACTGCAGGCCACTTCAGCTGACTGTTATCTGCAGTTCGGCGGTTCAAATCTCACCGGCTCAAGGTTGACTCAGCCTTCCATCCTTCCGAGGTGGGTGAAATGAGGACCCGGATTGTTGTTGGGGGCAATATGCTGACTCTGTAAACCGCTTAGAGGGGGCTGTTTCCAAAGGCAAATAAATAAATGAATGAATGAATGAAAGCTCTATGAAGCGGTATATAAGTCGAACTGCTATTGCTATTGCTATTATCCAGAGAGATTCCAAGGAACTAGTCTACTCACTGATTCCTTGGTCTTGATATGCTGACTCTGTAAACCGCTTAGAGAGGGCTGAAAGCCCTATGAAGCGCTATATAAGTCTAACTGCTATTGCTATTGATGTGCGCTATGCGTGCATGCACAGTACTAAAAATGCTTCTGCACAGAAGCCAAAAACCAGTTTGGCGGCATGGCATGCCTGGGTCACTGCCGGTTCCAGCGACCCAGGCCGCCAAGTTACTACCTATTCAGCTGAACCAGTCCGAACCCTGTAGGAACCCATCTCTGGTGCGCATGCTCAGATATGGCATATCTGCTCACATTTGCGAACCTGTAGGGAAGGTATGTGAATTGCCGAGAGGAACCACAGGTCGGTTCTTTGCTAGCTGCAGGCCGGCCCGCGGGCCAGATCCAAGCACCCCCACCAGCAGGATCCAACCCACTTGAGTATGACCTCTCCCCTGCTTTAGATCTTTCACCCTCTTCTCTGGAGTCCTTCCTATGCTTACCTTCCTTTCAGGGACTTCTGACTGATTTTCCAGCCTGCCCTTCCCGTCAATAATGTAAGGTTCCCTATTTTTATGTTGTCTGCATAGCTGCAAAACAGATTGTGGCCCGTGGACGGGTTCTAATCAATTATTGGTGGCTGAAGTGCGCTTCAACCCAAATTTAATTAGAATTTCTTTCCTGACCTGGCATATCTCCGCTCTACAATATGACGGTTTCGGCTTTGAAAATGGCAACGCTGTTCATTAAAAATAACTAATATCTGCAGGGTCTCGAGATGTAAATGTTCATTTTCTTAATGAAGGTGGGGGGAGAGCAGGGAGAATCTACCTGTCGAAATTCATTATGGCATCGCTGCTGGGGGACTCCAGCTTCCCAGATCGGTGTTTAATTAATATTATTGTTGTTGTTGTTGTCCTGATATTTTTTCCCATTATAATAAAATGGACGTTTAAACAGTTAGTGCAAACATTTTGATCCTATCCAAAAGAACCTCCCCCACCATAAGCTGGCAGGGCGCTGGTGGAATCACTTAATTTATTATAATCTTTTTCATAATAAATGGCTTGGAAGACAGGACAGAAGGTAGATTTCACAGTAAATGGCCATTAGCAGCACATCACCCGGCGATGTTTAATGGGAGGCAGTCAGAAGGGGAGGCACAAAGTGAAATTGGACTGGAAGGATGGATAAGAAATCGAAGCATGGTGAAGTCTTCCTTGCCACCCAGCCACTGGCTCGGAAGATCTTTGCAGATGTTTGCTTGGCGCGAAACATGAGCTTCTGTTAAAAAGGGGTAAAAAACCAATCAGATTAAAAACTGATCTAAGGGGCCCTATAAGAAGCAACAGATGGAAACTAATCAAGGAGGGAAGCAACCTAGAACTAAAGAGAAATTTCCTGACTGTGAGAACAATTAATCAGTGGAACAGAAGTTGCCTCCAGAAATTGTAGCTGCTCCACAGTGGGGGGGATTCCAAATGTTTTCCTATCAGTTCTACGAGAGTGTGCTTCACACATGCAAGCATGCTACACACACATGCACACCTAATGCCCGCTTCGCACATGCGTGCACCACTCAAAGACCACCCTCAGTGTCAGCGCGGGTGAGATGAGCTGTTGTTTAGAATCAGCTGAGCTAAAAAAAACAAGGGAATATAGGACAGGGAATGGTGGGAGCAGGAGGGCGGGGCCAGCCAGAGGTGGTATTTGCCAGTTCTCCAAACTACTCAAAATTTCCACTACCGGTTTGCCAGAACCAGTCCGAACCGGCTGAATACCACCAGGGGTGCTCCAACAATGGAGGTTTCTAAGAAGAGATTGGACAACCATTTGGCTGGAATGGTGTAGGGTCTCCTGCTTGGGCAGAGGGTTGGACTAGAAGACCTCCAAGGTCCCTTCCAACTTTGTTATTCTGTTCATTGTTCTATTATGGGAGTGAGATGCTTAGGCGTTCTGCATCTCTTCCCTCTCCCATCTTTCTAGAATATCTCAAGGCCTGAAAGACAGCCAAAAAAAATCAAATCTGCTTTCTTCCAATTTGGAAACAGTCCTCCAAAATTATGCTTAGGTTTGAAACAGTTTGAGAAAAGGCGTTTCAAAGTTGTCATGGAACCCCAAGAACCTAAACCAGTGGAGAACTAGAAAATAGAATAGCAGAGTTGGAAGGACCTTGGAGGTCTTCTAGTCCAACCCCCTACTTAGGCAGGAAACCCTACAGCATTTCAATAGCAATAGCAATAGCAGTTAGACTTATATACCGCTTCATAGGGCTTTCAGCCCTCTCTAAGCGGTTTACAGAGTCAGCATATTGCCCCCAACAACAATCCTGGTCCTCATTTCACCCACCTCGGAAGGATGGAAGGCTGAGTCAACCTTGAGCCGGTGAGATTTGAACCGCTGAACTGCAGATAACAGTCAGCTGAAATGGCCTGCAGTACTGCACCCTAACCACTGTGCCACCTCGGCTCTAATATAGGCCAGGACGCTGCCATTCTCCTGGCCATTTTTCACCCAGTGGCTCTGATGGGGCATTCAAGAAGGCCCCACAAAAGACGTTATTTCCCTTCCATTCTTTACAAGCTACAACCAACCTTTAGAAAGGACAACGTCAACAAATGGTTGTCCTCCTGTAAGAACCTTTTTTTTTAAACGTACAACAAAAATAAAGAAAGAAGCAGATTTGGAGAGCCATTTGTCCAGGAAGGCTTCCAGAATCATAGAATTGGAAGTACAGAGGTGGAATTCAGCCGGTTCAGACTGGTTCAGGAGAACTGGTAGGAGAAATTTTGACTGGTTCGCCAAACTGGCAAATACCACCTGTGGCTGGCCACGCCCCCACCCATTCGCCCGCTCCCCCTGGGCGAGATGTGGGAGCCCAGCGGCAATGGCTCAACCCTGGCTTGCCTTCCCCTCTGCCACCAGCTATAGGAGGAAGGTAAGGTTGTGGGACGAAGAAAGAGGTGGTTGTGGGGGAAGGAAGCGTGGAGATTGAGTAAGGGCTGGGGCCTCCCTCTGAAGGAGGGAAAACAGGGTGACATGTGGTGATGGGAGGCGGGCGGCATACAGGAGGAGGCCTTTGACAGCTTCTGAGTTTAGCCATCTGAGACCCTGGGCAGAAAATAATAGGTTAAAAAAAAGACTGCAATAGCTGTAAGTTCAAATTTTTTTAGTACCGGGTTCTGTAGGCATCATGTGACTGAGTGGGCATGGCCAACTCGACATCACTCAGTCACATGATCCTCCCACCAAGCCACGCCCACCAAGCCACGCCCACAGGACCAGCAGCAAAAAAAATGAATCCCACCACTGGTTATGAATGACAGTGGAACATTAAGATACGTTTATACCATAAACTTCAAAAATAGCAGATCTATGTAGAGGTTATTTTTTTTAAAAAAGAAATAATCATCACCCTTTGCTGAAATGATGTGTTTCTACAACATTTTGAACCCACAATATTTATCTTCATTCATTCTCTGAGTCACAACCAACTCCCTTTGTATTTTTTTTTTTAAACTACAAAATCTAACACAAAAGAAGAGAAGGGGAAGTAGCCTCAAAATTGTTCCCAGATTTGTAGTTAAACAAAGCACTAACCTATTTCTGCATCAAAACTGTAGAATAACTGCTTAGCAAACTGCTACTGGAGAGTCATACAGGAAATAATATGTCGAGATGCTCGTTCTGGCTTCAATTACAGTTTGCATTTCATATTTCCTGTAATCCAATATTTACTTAATCACTGTTATCTGACGTCTGACGGAGGTTGATAAGCTGATCATCTGAAAGGACATCGTTCTCCTTCCCCAAATTGTAGCTGCACTTACGACGGGCGTCTCTACTTCCAAAGGAGATTTTCGCAGAGTAAACTGGAAGCCTCCATGTCTGAGTGCCCTGCGCATTTCCTTGTTTAGCTGCTTTCTGCCTGAGAACCAAGCCAGGAATTCATTACTGCCAAACGTTCACTACTTGTCAAAGTCCATTCCCTGTCAAAAGGGCCTGAGGGCAGGACAAGAAGTGATAAGTGAAAGCTTATTAAAGAGAGAACCTTCCTAGAAGTAAGGAACTTTTTCTAATGCTCAAAACAATTGATAGCAATAGCAATAGCAGTAGACTTATATACCGCTTCATAGGGCTTTCAGCCCTCTCTAAGCGGTTTACAGAGAGTCAGCATATTGCCCCCAACAAACTGGGTCCTCATTTCACCCACCTCGGAAGGATGGAAGGCTGAGTCAACCCTGAGCCGGTGAGATTTGAACCGCTGAACTGCTGATCTAGCAGTAGCCTGCAGTGCTGCATTTAACCACTGCGCCACCTTGGCTCTCAATCAATGGAATTGAATTGAATTTTATTATTTGTATGCCGCCCTTCTCCGGGAGGGACTCAGGGTGGCGAACAACTCAAAAGGGGAAAGGGGGAACATAGAACAGAATACACGTAATTAAAATACACAAAAGTCATACAGCCATACAAGTCGAGAGGGGAGGGGAACTCATCACCCCCAGGCCTGCTGGCAAAGCCAGGTTTTGACGGCTTTTCGGAAGGCCTGGAGAGAGGTGAGGGTCCGAATCCCTGCGGGGGGAGTTCGTTCCAGAGGGCCGGAGCTGCCACAGAGAAGGCCCTCCCCCGGGTAGTAGCCAGGTGGCATTGGCTAGTAGACGGAACCCGGAGGAGGCCAACCCTGTGTGATCTAATGGGTCTTTGGGAGGTAATTGGCAGCAGGCGGTCTCTCAAGTACCCAGATCCAATACCATGAAGGGCTTTATAAGTTACGACTAGCACTTTGAAGCGTATCCCGAGACTGATCGGTAGCCAGTGCAGCTCGCGGAGGATAGGTTTAACGTGGGTGTACCGAGGTGCACCCACAATCGCTCGCGCGGCTGCATTATGGACGAGCTGAAGTCTCCAAATGCTCTTCAAGGGCTGCCCCATGTAGAGCACATTGCAGGAATGTCTTGTCTCTTTGAGTCGTTGGCTCTCCATCATTGGAAGGTTTCAAAAATAGACCCGGACAACCATTAGACTGGGAGGGTATAAGTTCTTCTGCCTTGAGCAGGGGGTTGGATTGGAAGACCTCCAAAGTCCTGCTGGAAGAAATAGACATCTGGGTTCAGTTACAAGTGGGGGAAAAGACACTGGATTCATGGAAGTTGCTTGGAAACAAGTTGCTTATTGATGATGGACAGGATCGCATGGTTTGAGGTCCTGCGGGGGGGGGGGAGGGAAGAGATTCTGAGTGTGCCTGGGTTTTTGAATTGGTTGCCAGACTCCCATGGGGCAGTGCAGGAGCAACTCTCTAGGCTGTCCTGACTCCCAAGGTTGGTTGAGCCTTGCTGGATGATGTAATCTTTCCAGGTGCAATGGGTAGAGGGCTTTGGGCAATTCCTCCTATGGTTCTGCCTGAAGGAGGTGGATCTTTGTTATGTGGAATAGACTGGCTCAGGCCTTAACGGCTCATTGACAAAGGTGTGGCAGGGAAGGGTAGAGTAGAGTAGAGTAGAGTAGAGTAGAGTAGAGTAGAGTAGAGCAGAGCAGAGCAGAGCAGAGCAGAGCAGAGCAGAGTAAACAGAATCAGAAGGAACCTTGTAGATCATCTACTCCAACCCCCTGCCCAAGCTGGAGAGCCTACACCATTTCTGACAGATGGCAGTCCAGTCTCTTCTTGAAACCTTCCACTGATGAAACTCCCACAACTTCCGAAGGCAACTTTTGTTCCATGGGTTGATCCCCCTCACTGTCAGAAAATTCCTCCTTATTTCAAGGTTGAATCTTCCCTGGATCAGTTTCCATCCATTGTTCCTTGTCTGGCCTTCGGGTGGTTTGGAAAATAGCCTGACCCCTTCCTCCTCTCTGTGACAGCCCCCCCAAATATTGGAAGGTGCTTTCATGTCTCCCCTGGTCCTTCTCTTCACTAGACTAGCCATGCCCAGTTCCCGAAACTGTTCATCTTATGTTTTAGCCTCCAGTCTCCTAATCATCCTGATTGCTCTTCTCTGCACTCTTTCTAGAGTCTTTTTATAGCGTAGTGACCAAAACTGGATGTAGTATTAGCAATAGCAATAGCAGTTAGACTTATATACCGCTTCATGGGGCTTTCAGCCCTCTCTAAGCGGTTTACAGAGTCAGCATATTGCCCCCAACAACAATCCGGGTCCTCATTTCACCCACCTCGGAAGGATGGAAGGCTGAGTCAACCCTGAGCCGGTGAGATTTGAACAGCCGAACTGCAGAACTACAGTCAGCTGAAGTGGCCTGCAGTGCTGCACTCTAACCACTGCGCCACCTCGGCTCTATTCTAGGTGTGGTGTTAGTAAGGCTTTATAGAGTGATATTAGTACCTCACTTCATCTTGATTGTATCTCCTCACTTCATCTTGATTCTATCCCTCTGTTAATGCAACTTAGGATTGCATTGGCTTTTTTGGCTGTTGGCTCATATTTAGCTGATTGTCCACTAAGACTCCAAGATCCCTCTCACAGTTACTGCTATTAAACCTTGTTTCACTCGGTCTATATGTGTCCTTTTGGTTTTTCTTGCCTGAGTGTCAAACTTTACTTTTCCTTACACTGAATTTCATTTCGTTCGATAAATGCCCGGAGTTCAAGTCTGTCAAGATCCATTTGGATCTTGAGCCGATCTTCTAGAGTATTGGCTATTCCTGCCAGCTTAGCATCACCTGCAAAGTTCCCCTTCTAGTCCCTCGTCTAGGTCATTTGTGAGGATACACCAACAGCCTACATTTTGTTAATGTCTCTGGTTTTCTTTTTCTTTTTTTTTAAATATACTTTTTTATTTTCCATTTTCATAACATACAATCACATGTACACTATTACATAGCCAACATCCTATTGTATTAAGTAGTAATTACATCAATTCCTCTTGCCATCAACGCCCAGAAAGATAAAAACCCATTATTAGCTCTTCTGCTCTCCATACACCTCTTTCTTCTGCCTCTCTCCTACCTCCTTTCTTCCCTCCATCATCCTTTCCTACTCTACTTCCCCCTCCTTTCTCCTTCTCCTCTCTCTACATTCCACTCCTCCTTCTCTTCCTCATCTTCCCCCCTTACCCTCTCTCCCATCCCTCTCTTCCTATCTTTCTTCTCTCCTCTGTTTCCCACTCTTCCTCTCATTCACTTGGTGTATTTCAGCTTGAGCAATGTCTCTGGTTTCAATGCTGTACTCATGCAGCCTTAACGTGGATCAGCTCAGCGTTATTGGGCTAAGAACAACAGACGTTTGTGGTTTTTTAATCTTGTGTCCTCGGTATCGCTGTTTCATTGGCCAATTGCTATTTCTTGGAGATTTTCTATCTTTGGCTCCCTCCTAGCTTCACTGAAATGAAACGGCACAGATGGTGCTCTCGCCATCGCATAATGAGGGGAATGAAACTTTATCTGCAGCCAACAGGCGAAATTTCCACCGTGATTCTACAGCAGTGTTTCTCAACCTTGGCAACTTGAAGATGTCCGGATTTCAACTCCCAGAATTCCCCAGCCAGCATTCGCTATACGGATCGTGACGCAGTGAGGACATTGGATGCCATTGGATGCTAAGGAGCCGAGGTGGCGCAGTGGTTAAATGCAGCATTGCAGGCTACTTCAGCTGACTGCAGTTCAGCAGTTCGGCTGTTCAAATCTCACCGGCTCAAGGTTGACTCAGCCTTCCATCCTTCCGAGATGGGTAAAATGAGGACCCAGACTGTGGGGGCGATATGCTGACTCTGTAAACCGCTTAGAGAGGGCTGAAAGCCCCATGAAGCGGTATATAAGTCTAACTATTGCTATTTGCTATTTGGATTCTCATTGGGCTGATGACGTGTGTTTTGGTGGTCACCTCATGAATATTATTATTAACCATGAAAGAGCCAATTTGGGGTAAACATAAAAGCTCTGGGCTAGGATAAAAGAGTCCTGGGTTCTAAACCACCCTTGGGAACTTGGATGGTTTAGGTGGGGGGAGGGGCTGTGGTTCAGCCCAATTTATCTCTCAGCTTGAAGGGAGAAAGGAAGGATGTCCTGTCTCAAAAGGTGGGATAGAAATTCAGATCAAGAAATTCAGATCAAGAAATTCAGATCAAGAAATTCAGATCAAGAAATTCAGATCAAGAAATTCACATTTCATGGCGTTGTTTCCAATAATTTTGGAGTGTCAACGTGTATGTGGCATTGTGTCAGATAAAGGATAACAGGTTAACAGAGTTGGAAGGGACCTTGTAGGTCATCTAGTCCAACCCCTTGCTCAAGAAGGAGACTTTATACAGTACCATTTCTGACAGATGGCAGTCCAATCTCTTCTTGAAAGCTTCCAGGGATGAAGCTCCCACAACTTCTGAAGGCAACTTCTGTTCCATGGGTTGATGGTTCTCACTGTCAGAAAATTCCTCCTTATTTCTAGGTTGAATCTCTCCTTGGTCAGTTTCCATCCATTATTCCTTGTCCGGCCTTCAGGTGCCTTGGAGAATAGCTTGACCCCCTCCTCTCTCTGTGGCAGCCCCTCAAATATTGGAAGATGCTCTCCTGTCTCCCCTGGTCCTTCTCTTCACTAGACTAGCCATGCCCAGTTCCTGCAACTGTTCATCGGATGTTTTGGCCTCCAGTCCCCTAATCATCTTGGTTGCTCTTCTCTGCACTCTTTCTAGAGTCTTTTTATAGTGTAGTGACCAAAACTGAATGTAGTATTCTAGATGTGGTCTTGCTAAGGCTTTATAGAGTGATATTAGTACCTCACTTTATCTTGATTGTATCTCCCCAGTTCATCTTAATTGTATCTCTTCACTTCATCTTGATTCTATCCCTCTGCTAATGCATTCTTGGTTAATCTTCTCTGCACTTTTTCTAGAGTCTCAACATCTTTTTTATAGTGTGGTGGCCAAAACTGGATGCAGTACTCTAGATGTGGCCTTACTAAGGGTTTATAGAGTGGTGTTAGTGCCTCCCTTGATCTTGATTGTATCCCTCTGTTAATGCAACGGAGGATTGCGTTGGCTTTTTTGGCTGCCGCTGCACACGGCTGGCTCCTATTTAGCTGGTTGTCTGCTAAGACTCCAAGATCCCTCTCAGAGTCACTGCTATTAAGCCTGGTTTCACCCAGTCTATATGTGTCCTCTTGGGTTTTCTTGCCTGAGTGTAAGACTTTACTCTTCTCTACGTTTCAATTTCAGTGACAGCCAATTCTGGCCTCAGGTTCTGCCTCAGTTTACCTTCCCAATGGACTTTGCTCATCAGAAGGTTGCAAAGGGATGTTATCAATTTTCTATTCTTTTTTTCCCCAATATATTTTAGACTGTTTTTGTTAAAGATTTATACAGTGTATGGGTTCTGGGAAGTCGGGGGAGGGAAGGCTGGGGGGCGGTTGGGGGGGAGGGAGGGATGTATATCAGGTTTGACAAGAGGTGTTAGATTTTAATGTAATTTGATTCCACATATATACTGTCTTCTCTTATTATTTTTTCTCTCTTTAAAACTAGGATATGTTAAGTATATTGATATGGAAGTGGAAATACACCGATGAGAGGAAGAGTGGGAAGCAGAAGGGAGAAGAAAGGTGGGAAGAGAGGGATAAGAGAGAGGGTAAGAGGGGAAGATGAGGAGGATAAGGAGGAGTGGAATGTAGAGAGAGAAGGAGAAGGAGAAAGGAAGGGGAAGTAGAGTAGAAAAAGATGATGGAGGGAAGAAAGGAGGTAGGGGAGAGGCAGAAGAAAGAGGTGTATGGAGAGCAGAAGATCTAATATGTTAAATATATTGATATGGAAGCATAAATACCATCAACACAGAATGGAGTTTGCTCAGAAGCTGAAATACACCAATGAGAGGAAGAGTGGGAAGCAGAAGGGAGAAGAAAGGTGGGAAGAGAGGGATAGGAGAGAGGGTAAGGGGGGAAGATGAGGAGGAGGATGATAAGGAGGAGTGGAATGTAGAGAGAGGAGAAGGAGAAAGGAAGGGGAAGTAGAGTAGGAAAGGAAGATGGAGGAAGATAGGAAGTAGGAGAGAGGTAGAAGAAAGAGGTGTATGGAGAGTAGAAGAGCTAATAATGGGTGTTAACTTTTTGGGGGGCGTTGATAACAAGAGGAACTGGTGTAATCATTTTTTAATACTATATGATACTGGCTATGTATAGTATACATGTGATTGTATGTTATGAAAATGGAAATAAAAATATGTTTTTAAAAAAAGAAGATTGCAAAGGGAGATCATGTGACCCTGGGACACTTTGACCTTCATAAATATAAGTCAGTTGCCCAGCACCTGAATTTTGATCATGCAACCACAATGCTGGTAAGCGTGAAAAGTTTTTTTTTAACTTTGGTTACTATCGTGGTTCACCAGCAGCCAGTGAGCAGACTCAGACAGTGAGGAGGTTGGGGAGGAAGATGGGCCAGTCCTGGAGTCTGGGGAAGGCTCTGACGAGGGCTCTGCGTCAGAGGCAGAGAGGGGGCCAGGGCCGTATGCCAGTTATCAACTACCTTCGGAGTCGGAGATCAGTGGAGCAGAAGAACAGCTGGAGCCTGTTCCCAGTGTGCGCATGCACAGAGCTGCCAGGAGAAGGGAACAGCTAAGGAACAAGGGCTGACTCAGGAGTAAGGCCACAGGTGGACAGTGAATGGCCCCTCCCAGAGGGAATAAAGCGGAGCAAAAGGGGAGTGGAGTTTGCAGGAGATAATTAGTTCCATTCATTCGGGTGAAGATCTGTTCCTGACTCCTTGCCAAGTAATTTCTGCTACAGCTTGGAGTTTGGAAGATATCAGCCTGGCAGCTCTCCAAGCCTGATCAAGGTCTGTAGGTGTGGAATCTCTTGAAAGACTCTTGGCCAGGACTTTGCTGGAGAGGAATCCCCTTTCACCTAAATAAAAGAAGTTTTATCAAGATGAGGAGTCGGCTTCATGATTTTGGGAAGCCTCGGTCAGAATCAGAGGTGGCTTGCTCTCAATTCGGGCTGGATCGGTCAAACCAGTAGTAGCGGTGGTGGGAGGCTCACCCCACCCCCACCCCCGCTAAACTAGATGCTTCTGCACATGCACAGAAGTTGATGTTGTACGTGTGGGGGGGCACACCAGGGGTGGGTTTCAACTGGTTTGCGGCGGTCCCCGCGAACCGGTTGGTCAGCGAACCCGGAAGTAAGTAACTTCCGGGAACGGCGAAGGGCCCACCCGCGCACCCGCACTCCTTATCCGGTTTTGACAAGTTCTGCGCTTCCACGCATGCGAAGGACGCATACAGCGCCTGCGCGATCCTCCAGGAGCAGCTGGAGCATCGCACAGACACTAGTACGCATGCGTGCACTGTGCGCGTGCACGAGGACGTCGCCGGCCCCGTTCCAACTGAACCGGTTGGAACGGGGCGAGAAACCCACCCCTGGGGCACACCCAAACAGGTAGTAAAAAAATTATCAACCCATCACTAGCCAGAACAGAACAATGAACTGTTGTAAGTGAAGGGCTATCTATACTTCTCTTCCCTGCCCCACATCTTTCCTTTACAGACCCCCAAACCCCTAGGAAAGTTTTCTTTGTATCCTCTTCCCCCCATCCACATCCCTGTTGAGGGCTCAGAGGCCTTTTATCTGACAAGTTCCTTGGTTGTGTCTCAGGATTGTAAACCATTATAAGAAGCAACAATCAACCATCATTGTTGGCGTGATTTCTATCCAGAAACCAAGGCTCGAAAGCAGCCGTTCCAATTACACCGAAATAAAGCATTTGAAGTATTTCACTCAAAGGCAGCCCATAAATGCTACGCATAATCAAGCAATTAGAGAATTTTATTTCCTTCTCTTTTCTCCATAGAAGGAACAGCTCTGGCCAACGTAATTGCGGTATAAAATTGGACAGATTTAAGTGCCAGGAAATGGAGTGGTATGAAGATTTTTTTTCCCTTTCTCTCTCTCTCTCCCCGCGATGCATGGAAACTGGGCCTGTATAATGACTCAAGGTTTAGTGCATAATTAAAAGATACATAATGAAAATTAATAAGGAAAGCCTTCTAGGGAAACTAATGGCGTTGTAAAGAGCGCAGTGCGATTCAAAAGGCAACCCATTCAGCCAAACGACGCTGATCAGAAATCAATCAGTGCAGGAAGTTCATCCGAAGGAGAGGCGAAATATGTCTCTCTCGACTGGGCCATGATTATCATTCTTTTCAGTGGAAAGTATCATTGCTAACCAAAATGGCCTGTGGCGATGATAGGTGTGAATGACCTTGGGAGACAGGTAAGAGGACAGGAAGGGAATGTAACAAATATCTCAGAAGGGATCCTCCCCAGTTTCTTTGGCTGTACGGGAGTGTTGTGACTCAGCAGCAGTCTTCTGTGAGTCTTTGCAGGATGCAAGATTAATTATGCAGCTGGGGCTCGTTAGGGGCATATTCTGGGGATAAAAGGACGGATGGTGCCACGCCCTAGTTGCAGGAGTCAACGTTCCTTGGTTCGTTCAACATTGGTGGATCATCGGTCGTGGTTTATGTAAGATACACTTGGATAAGTGCTTTGTTTTTCTGTAACCCTGATTCGCAGAGACTTTGGAAGAAGTGCTTTGCTTTCGTTTTGTTCAACTTGGGTTGCCGTAAGAAAGATTTGTTTTTCATTCCGTTATCTTCAGGCAGAGACTGTAATTAGGTTTATTTGGGGCTCGTAGCCAGTCTGTGCCGAGAACTGATAAAGAGAGTTCCTTTTAAGTTGTTTGCCTGTCGTCTGTTTAACGAGCGGTGAAGGGGGGACAGAACAGGGAGGGATGTAACAAATATCTCAGAAGGGACCCTCCCTAGTTTCTTTGGCTGTACGGGAGGGGAATGTAACAAACGTCTCAGAAGGGACCCTCCCCAGTTTCTTCGGCTGTCCACGAGGGGAATGTAACAAACTTCTCGGAAGGGACCCTCCCTAGTTTCTTTGGCTGTAGAGAGGGATGTAACAAATATTTCAGAAGGGACCCTTCCTAGTTTCTTTGGCTGTATGGGAGGGGAATGTAACAAATATCTCAGAAGGGACCCTCCCCAGTTTCTTCGGCTGTCCGCGAGGGGAATGTAACAAACTTCTCGGAAGGGACCCTCCCTAGTTTCTTTGGCTGTAGAGAGGGATGTAACAAATATCTCAGAAGGGACCCTCCCCAGTTTCTTCGGCTGTCCGCGAGGGGAATGTAACAAACTTCTCAGAAGGGACCCTCCCTAGTTTCTTTGGCTGTAGAGAGGGATGTAACAAATATTTCAGAAGGGACCCTCCCTAGTTTCTTTGGCTGTAGAGAGGGATGTAACAAATATTTCAGAAGGGACCCTCTCCAGTTCCTTCGGCTGTACGGGAGGGGAATGTAACAAACTTCTCGGAAGGGACCCTCCCTAGTTTCTTTGGCTGTAGAGAGGGATGTAACAAATATCTCAGAAGGGACCCTTCCTAGTTTCTTTGGCTGTACGGGAGGGGAATGTAACAAACTTCTCAGAAGGGACTCTCCCTAATTTTTTGGGCTATAAGGGGTGGTGGTGTAACAAACATTTCAGAAGGGACCCTCCCTAGTGTCTTCAGCTATACGGGGGGGAAGGGATCAGTAGTGGGATTCAGCCGGTTGGAGCCAGTTTGCGTGAACCGGTTGTTACATTGCTGACTGACCCTGACCCTTCTTGCCCCACCCCTTCCAGGAGTCCTCATGTGCCCCGTTTTTGCTCCCAGGAGGCTGCAGGCAACCTCATAGATGCCGACACGTTCGAATTCCACCACAAAGTAACCAGCCCTTCACACCTTCACCTTCAGATTTATAGGCAGTCATTATCACTTCTGCTGCTGGTCCGGCCTTCTCTAGCTTCAACAGAGAATCTGGAACTTGACAGCAATTATGTCTGCCTTTGACGCAGTCCTCCAGCTAATAGAATAGAGCAAAATGGGCTGTCATTTCATTAGCACGTACGTGCTGAAAGAAACCCCTTCACTTGTTTTGCTAAGAAAGGACACTGCCTGACGCAAAATGCACATTTTCCAATGGGCCTTAAAGTAGGCTTTAGTTTGACGTTTACAGACAGGTATAGAAGACAATCAAAATGCTTTCCAGAAGTGCTGAAATGTAGAGATAAAAAATCTCTACTTTGGGGCAGGTGCAGTGTGACTTGCTGAGCTACATCGGTTTCTGCTCTCTTAGCCTACACAGCCTTTGCAATTGTTAGGGCTCCAAATAGCATCCAGAATTAAATCAGAGTCCTAGGCAATTTATTAAGAACCACTGGAGGAGGGGCCAATAATCCCCTCCCACTTTATAGCCCAGTAAATACCTAAATGAGTGAGTGTTAGAAATTCTGTCTATATAAAGCACCACACAGAGCAAAGAAAGAGCACAGTCACCATGTGTTTTACTGCTTAACTATATAACAGGAAACAGGAAACAGGAAACCCTACTTAGTACAAAAGACTATATACCATAGATCCAAACTTGCAAACACTGCCATCTACTGGCTAAATACTACTGTAGTTGTGGCATCAGAAGGTCACAAAAATCATGTGAACGGTCATAAGTATGAACCAGTTGCCAAGCATCCAAATTTTGATCACATGATCGTGGGGATGCTGCAAAAGTCCTAAGTGTGAAAAACGATCATGTTGCTTTTTGCAGTCCCGTTGTAACTTTGAACGGTCACTAAATGAACTGTTGTAAGTCGAGGACTCCCTGCGTAGATGTCTATTGTTGTATTCTCAGGCACAAATATAGAAGGTTCCATTCAAAAGCTAAGCAAATAGAGAAGAAAGTGGGGGAACATTCCCTGGGCTGCTTTCCTTTTTCTTTTTGGCACCTGAGGCAAAGAGGGGGAATACACACACACATACACACACACACACACACACACACACAATTATCCTAAAAATATGAGTTCCAGGTGTAGTTATTAAAGAAACAGACATTGTGATCTCCAGAACTTTAAAATATATTGCTCAGTTAGCTTTCGTTAGCCACTGCTAACATTGTCAGGGTGTAAAAAGTATAAATAGTGTATAAAGATAGGCATCTATACAATACTATACAATAGCAAAGTTGGAAGGGACCTTGGAGGTCTTCTAGTCCAACCCCCTGCCTAGGCAGGAAACCCTACACCGTTCCAGACAAATGGTTATCCAACATCTTCTTAAAGAATTCCAGTGTTGGGGCATTCACAACTTCTGGAGGCAACTTGTTCCACCGATTAATTGTTCTAATTGTCAGGAAATTTCTCCTTAGTTCTAGGTTGCTTCTCTCCTTGATTAGCTTCCACCCATTGCTTCTTGTTCTAACCCTCAGGTGCTTTGGAGAACAGTTTGACTCCCTCTTCTTTGGGGCAGCCCCTGAGAGATTGGAAGACTGCTATCATGTCTCCCCTGGTCCTTCCTTTCATTAAACTAGACATACCCAGTTCCTGCAACCGTTCTTCATATGTTTTAGCCTCCAGTCCCCTAATCCTCTTCGTTGCTCTTCTCTGAACTTTTTCCAAAATCTCAACACCGTTTTTTATATTGCAGGATGCAGGATTCCAAATGTGGCATTATAAAGTGGTACTAACACTTCACATGATCTTGATTCTCTCCCTCTGTTGATGCAGCCTAGAACTGTGTTTGCTTTTTTGGCAGCTGCTGCACACGGCTGGCTCCTATTTAAATGGTTCTCCACTATCACCATCTCTTTAATGATGTGTGTGTGTGTGTGTGTGTGTGTGTACAGTGTGTGTGTGTATATATGTATGTATATAAATATGTACACCAGGGGTGGGTTTCAACCGGTTCGCGGCGGTCCCTGCGAACCGGTTGGTCGCCGAACCCGGAAGTAAGTAACTTCCGGGAACAGCGAAGGGCCCACCCGCGCCCACACCCGCTCCTTACCCGGTTTTGACGAATTCTGCGCTTCCACGCATGCGCAGGATGCATACAGCGCCTGCGCGATCCTCCAGGAGCAGCTGGAGCATCGCACAGATGCTAGTACCCACAAGCTGTACAAATCTAATAGATACCTTTCACCCTGGCTTCGCTGATAACGGATAAGAGCCTGTGGCCTAATGGCTAAGATGTCTGCCTAGTATGTAATATAGCCCAGCTTCAAATCCCAGTAAGGGTATGGCTAGCTGATGAGAGCTAAATAGCTTGAAATAGATCTATACTAGTCTCCCTTTATTTATTTATCAGCACAAATAAAAAAAACATACATATATATATAATGTTGATTCAGATTATGAAGCACCCAGATTTCTTTTCTTCTCATTTTTGGGCTGGCAAAAAAAAAATATTATTAATAATAATGATTAGCCCAAAGTCATTTTTAATCAAACTGCGTGTCAGCTTGTAAAACCTCCAAATTATCTGCCTTTTGGGAGTAGAAAAGTTTGATTATTTGGGGCCACGGAAGCGAACAGATTGGCGGGGCGCCATTCGCGATAGCTTGGATCCAGCGGTTACCTTTAGAGAACGGAGGGGTAAATGAAGAGGACGGCGTATCGATTCTGGCTTTTTTAAGATGGGGTTTTATCCCTTTCAATTGTCGGTGTTGACAATTGATTCAGGAATCAAAGAAAGAAAGAAATGCGACAAAGAAGGCATCCCAAGGGAATTTCACCCGCATTTCAGTGCCAAAATCTTGGAAGCCGGTTTGATGTGTCAAATTGCCTCTCGCTCTGCAAATCAGGGAACTAAATCAGGGTTTGGGGCAAAAAATAAATAACAAACACCCAGAGACAGACATGTACACACCCCACGCTATACACTCTTCTGTGGTTTTGCGGAGATGCAAAATATCAATAAAGCAGCAAAAGGGATAATTTTGACTTTTGGGATTCCGATTCGAAAGCAAACTCCCCAAAAGAGGGTCGCGAAAAGCAAAATTGGTTGAGCCAAACCCTTATCCAGATCAGAGCAGATGTTGATGTCCCTTTTTGGTTTTAGTTTTTAGTTTTTTTAAAACTAATTCCCTGCTCAGGATGTTCTTCAAACAGTGGGTAGGCTGTAATTTAGCCTTAAAACACATTGGCTGAATCTGGAGCATAAAATGCATTTCGTTCCCTTTGATATTTCTCTCTCCCTCTCTCTCTTTTTATAGATATATACTGTATATCAGCATTTTGTGCTATTTGGGGAGCCATTCCCCCAATATGCTGGCTTTTAGTAATGGCTTTGGTTATTGCTTGTGATATAAATACAGCATCTGGGGAGAAAGAGAGAGGAAGAAAGGAAGAGAGGGGGAAGAGGGGGGAAGGAGAAAGAGAGAAGGGGGCGAGAAAGGAATGGGAGAAGGGGCTTGAGAAGGGGGAGAGAAGAAGGGGAGAGGAAGGAAGAAACAGGGAGAGAGGGAGGGAGAAAGGAAGGAAGAGAAAGGAGGAACAGAGGGGGAAGAGGGGGGAAGGAGAAAGAGAGAAGGGGGCGAGAAAGGAATGGGAGAAGGGATTGAGAAGGGGGAGAGAAGAAGGGGAGAGGAAGGGAGAAACAGGGAGAGAGGGATGGAGAGAGGGAGGAAGAGAAAGGAGGAACAGAGGGGGAAGAGAGGAAGAGAGGAAGAGAGGGGGAAAGAGGGGGAAGGTTGAAAGAGAGAAGGGGCGATAAAGGAATGGGAGAAGGGGATTGAGAAGGGGGAGAGAAGAAGGGGAGAGGAAGGGAAGAAACAGGGAGAGAGGGAGGGCGAAAGAAGGAAGAGAAAGGAGGAACAGAGGGGGAAGAGAAGAGAGAGGGGGGAAGAGGGGGGGAAGGAGGAAAGAGAGAAGGAGGCGAGAAAGGATGGGAGAAGGGGATTGAGAAGGGGGAAGATAGGGAGAAACAGGGAGAGAGGGAGGGCGAGAAAGGAGGAAGAGAAAGGAGGAACAGACGGGGAAGAGAGAAGAGAGGGAGGGGAGCACATGGGGAAGAGAGAAAGAGAAAAGAAGGGAAGAGAGGGAGAGAGGGAGAGAGAAAGGAGGAAGAGAAAGGAAGAACAAGGGGAGAGGGGGGAGAGAGCACATTGGAAAGAGAGAAAGCGAAAGGAAGGAGAGAGAAGGCGAGAGGGATGAGAGGGCGAGCAAGGAAGGAAGAGGAAGGGAGAACACATGGGAAGAGAGGAGAGAGAAGAGGCCAACGGAGAGAGGGAGAAAGGGAGGGAGAAAAGGAGAGGAAAGGAGAAGGGTGACCAGAATTGAGGCAGAGAAAGAGGGAGAGACATATTAACAGAGTTGGAAGGGACCTTATAGGTCATCTAGTCCAACCCCCTCCCTCCCGTTCAAGCAGGAGACCCTACACCTGTGATGGCAAACCTATGGCACGCATGCCATGGAGGGGCACATGCACTGTCGCCCCAGCTCAGCCAGCAGGCTGTGGGGTTTCCGATGCATGCCCAATTGCCGGCCAGCTGGGTATCGGGTTTTTGGTGCTGTGGCACACACGCACGCACGTTCAACCATCTTCCGGTATGGGCACTCTGTGCCAAAATGTTTCACCATCACTGCTCTACGCCATTTCTGATAGGGAGGGAGAAAGAGAGGAAGGGAGGGAGAGATAGTGCAAGGTAGAGAGAAGGAGGGAGGGAGGGAGGGAGGGAGGGAGGGAGGGAGGGAGGGAGGAAGGAAGGAAGGAAGGAAGGAAGGAAGGAAGGAAGGAAGGAAGGAAGGAAGGAAAGAAGGGAGAAGGAGAGAGAAGAGTAAGGGACAGGCCAAGGCTGTGAGAGAAAGGGAGAAAAAGAGGGAAGGAGAGAAGGAGGGAGGGGAGCGGGAGAGAAGGCGAGGAAGAGAGAGAAAAGGAGAGGGAGGGACAGAGGAAGAGGGCTGTGATTCTCAGTCACCAAGCTAGCTACTCCTTTTTCTCCAACTTAGCAAGAGCCCCTGAGCGTAGCTAGAGGGCAACTAATGGGGGTAGAAGTGGCTCAAAGGATAAGCTGTTCAGTCCACAAATTCTCTTTTTCCCCCCTGGAAAACAAATAGAACGAAGCAGTTGCCAAGTGTCTAGATTTTGATCGGGTGACCCTGGGGAGGCTGCAAAGGTCATGCGTGGAAAACGGCCAGAAGTCAGGGATTTTTTTTAGTGCCCTTGTAACTTTGTCGCTAAATGAACTGTTGTAATTCGAAGGATTCCTGTACAGATACCATCCTGATCTCCTTATGCATTCTTCTTTCTCTTTCCTCCAGATCTTTTAACCACCCCATGGGATGGGGAGAGAAGGGGAAGGGGAAGGAGCAGGATGAGAAGCAGGAGGAGCAGGAGGAGGGGAAGGAGGAGGAGGAGGAGGAGGAGGGAGGAAAGGGGAGGAGGAGGAGGGGAAGAAGGGGAAGGAGGGGAGGAAGAAAAAGAAGTAGGAGGAGGAGGAGGAGAGGGAGAAGGAGAAGGAGAGGAACAAGGAGAAGGAGAAGGAGCAAGAGAAGGAGGAGGAGGGAAAGGGAAGGAGGAGGAAGGAGGAGGAGAAGAAGGAGAGGGAGAAGGAGGAAAAGCAGGAGCAGGAGAAGGAGGAATAGGAGGAAGGGGAAGAGGAAGAGGAAGAGGAAGAAGGAGAGGAACAAGGAGAAGGAGAGGAACAAGGTGAAGGCGCAGGAGAAGGAGGAAGAAGGGGAAAAGGAGGAGGAGGAGGAGAAGAAGAAGAATAGAACAGAAGAAGAAGAAGAAGAAGAAGAAGAAGAAGAAGAAGAAGAAAAGAAGAGGAAGAGGAAGAAAGAGAAGGAGAAAAAGCAGGAGAAGGAGAAGGAGGAGTAGGAGGAAGGAGAAGAGGAGGAGGAAGAGGAAGAAGGAGAAGGAGAGGAACAAGGAGAAGGAGAGGAACAAGGAGAGGGACAAGAAGCAGGAGAAGGAGGAGGGAAGGGGAAGAGGAGGAGGAGGAAGAGGAGGAGGAAGAAGAAGAAAGCGAAGGAGAAGGAGAGGAACAATAGGAGAAGGAGAAGGAGAAGGGAGAAATGCTGT
>NW_022473613.1:0-45018 GCF_009769535.1 Thamnophis elegans
GGCTCCTTCTTATCCTGTTCCTCCTCCTCCTCTTTCTTCTGCTGTTTTTCTTTGTCCTGCTCCTTTTCCTCCTCCTCCCTTCCATCCTTCCTTCTCCTTTTTTTCTTCTCCTCCATTCCCTACCTATTCCTCCGGCTTCTGCTCCTTCTTCTACCCCCTCCACCACCTGCTCCTGCTCCTCTTTCCTCCTCCTTCCGCGTTCTTCTGCTCCTGCTCCTACTCAGTTCCTCTTCCTCCTTCTCTTCCTTCACCTTCTTCTTTTGCTTTCCTTCTCCTTCCCCTCTCCCTTCCATCCTTCTTCTCCTTTTCCTTCTCTCCTTTCTTCCTCCTCCTCCTGCTCCTTCTTCTCCCTCTCCACAACCTGCTTCTCCTCCTCTTCCCCCCTCCTCCTCTTCCTCCTCATCCTCTTCCTCTTCTCCTTCTTCCTCTTCCTCCTCCTCCTCCTTCCCCCTCCTCCTCTTCCTCCTCCTTCTCCCTCCTCCTCCTTCCTCCTTCTCCTTCTCCTCCTCCTTCTGCTCCTCCTGCTCTTTGTCCTGCTCTTCCTCCTCGTTTCCATCCCCCTTCTTCTGCTCCTTCTTTTTCTCCTCTTCCAGCACCTTCTGCTCCTCTTCTTTCTCCTGTTCCTCCTCTTTCTTCTTTTCCTCCTCCTTCTCCTCCCCCTTTCCTTTCCATCCTTTTCCTTTTTTCTCTTTCTCCTCCTGCTACTCCACCTATTCCCCTCCTCTTCCTCCCCCTCTCCTAACTAGGTATTATCCAATTGAGGTGGAGGAGCAGCGTTGACATAACGATACATCGCCTCTCCAAACTTAGATGTGGTGTTCAACTTTCTCGGGCGGAGGGGGAAGGATCTGTCTTTCATTCCCCTCCTCTATCCTCGCTCCACTTTCAGCGACGGTTGAACTCACAGCTGTGAATACCCAGTGGTCATTTCCCTTGTTAAATGGGGTCAACAGCGATGGTGTAAAAAGCAGATTGTTTTGTTGTCCAATCTAATTGTATCGTAAAGCACGAGAAATCCCTCTGGGTCCCTTCATACCCTTTTAAAAAAAAGAAGAAAGAAAGGGGGGAAAAACATTGTTCTCATTTCCTTGTTATTTTGCTTGTCATAACAGAGGTGGTTTTCGGTCCATCGTGGTGGCCCAGAATTCTTACCACTGACCACAATGGGAAGGGGGGGCATTATATAGCAGTGTTGCTGAACTTTTTCAACATTGAGTGCCGAAACGGGAGTGCGGGGGGGCAAGGGCACATCAGAGACCGGAAAAGCATCTCCCCGGCATGCACATGTGGGAGGACCAGAGGTGGGTTCCTACCAGTCCGCACCTATTCGGTAGAACCGGTTCATCAAATCTACCGAACCGGTTAGAAGAGGTTCCACCAGTGGACCCGGAAAGCAGGCCACACCTACAGAAGAGCTTCCAAAAATTTTTGAAACCCACCACTGGTCCTTGGATATGATTATTCTACACTATCATGCTCCTATTTATAAAACTCAGTGCCTCTGTGAAAGGTGAGGATGACTACTGCGTTTGTGGTGCAATCAGAACATTGCGTGTGTTGAAGTTGTTTTAACGCAAACCAAAGATGCCTTTTAAAAAACAAGTTGACATCCTATTCTTATGCATGCCAGTGCTGTGTGTGGGGTAATTTAAGGTGGTTCTGACAAGTGTTGTCGGCATCTTCATATCCGGTCACATGGGCGGGAAGCCACTCCCATCTGGGCACATGGGCGGCAAGCCACTCCCACAAAGGAGGCCAAACCCACAGAGTAGGTTCGAACAATTTTTGAAACCCACCACTGGGGAGGACCAAAAACCATTAGAGCAGTTCCCTGGGAAGCTGAGCTTCCAGTTTCCGACATGCACATGTGCGCCAGTCACCTAGTCTGGCGGTTTCTGGCACGCATGTGCGCATGAAGACCAACTGGCCAGTGAGCCTGCGCACACCGGAACAACAGCCCCCGAACTGATGTGCCCAGAGAGGTGGCTCAGCGTGCCACTTCTAGCACATGTGCCATAGGAGTCGCCACTACGGACAAAGGGTTAGAGTTCGTATTATGTGACTCTAGAGGCATATACATGCGCGTGTGCACGCTGGAACTGAAAAGAGCAACAGGCAACAGCTGAGGTGCCCAGAGAGTCGCCATCATGGCGATATAGTGAGTCCTCAACTTCCCACAGTCTATTTAGCGACCGTTCCAAATTACAACGGCACAGGAAAAAAAAGTTACATAGCGCCGTTTCGCACCATGACAACCAGTTGTAGCGTCCCTGTGATCATCTCATCAAAATTAGCAATAGAAATAGCAGTTAGACTTATACACCGCTTCATAGGGCTTTTAGCCTTCTCTAAGCAGTTTACAGAGTCAGCATATCGCCCCCACAGTCTGGGTCCTCATTTCACCCACCTCGGAAGGATGGAAGGCTGAGTCAACCTTCAGCCGGTGAGATTTGAACAGCCGAACTGCAGAACTGCAGTCAGCTGAAGTAGCCTGCAGTGCTGCATTTAACCACTGCGCCACCTCGGCTCTGGTTCACATTTATGACGGTCATGGTGTCCATGCGATCCCCTTTTGCGACCTTCCGGCAAGCAGAGTCAACGGGGAAGCCAGATTCACTTAACAACTGGATGGCTAACTTACCAACTGCAGTGATTCGCTTAACAACGGAGGAAAAGAAAGGTTGTAGAACGGGGCAAAACTCAACATGTCTAGCTTAACAACAGACGTTTTGGGCTCCGTGGTGGTCGTAGGATGAGGACCACCTATATAGAAGATCTATTTTATCTGGCCCATGTTTCTCTCCAACCTCCTGGCTGTTTGAGTCTGACACCAGCTCCCCTGGCGGGCCACAACAGGACATAAGTGGTACTCAATGGTTTAAACAAACTTTTGTAAGTCAAGCACTACCTGTATCAAAGGGGAAGGTGGCTAGTTTTAAGACCAGAGTCCTAGGGAGGTGTTTAAAACACACAAAAGGCCCCAAGTGTGTGTCTTGGCGTGCCCCAGTGTGTGTTTGTGTGTATCCTTTAACCGGAGTCTGCTGTCAACATCCCTCATGAACCAGCTACGTGGGAGCCTCAAGAAGGGACCTTGGGGAGTGATTTATACAATTGGCTGATGCAGGAAATGTGATTTGTTTTAATTAAAGCAATGGACTCTTGCATAATTCACGGGGCGCCTGTTCAAATGACCACACGAGGCAATTTCGGAGAATTGCAAGGCGTTCTCATAAATCCCATTAACTGTAAAGCAGCAAATGTGAGACAAGCAAACTCCATCCGGAAACATAAATGCGCCATTTCTGTTTATGCCACAGAAATCGTTCAGGTGTCTCCTTGGCGTGATCGTCTTCCGTGAGTGACAGAAAGACGCTAAATTGATAGCAGTCGAGAGCAAAGGGGCCCAAAACGAGAAAGGCAGGAAGAAAAAGGAATCTCGCAAGATTCGTTTTTCTGGCCATGTACATGTATACATCCGAACTAGGCTGTGTGGTTTCTCTGGGTCATAGAATATATGCGGGTATATGCATCATTTTGTATTTATTTATTTTGTTATGTTTATGTAGTATATGTTGGAGGTGGTGACTCTTTGCAACTGTATGCAATGAAATTTCATTTTCACATATGCCAATTCGTGTACATTTAAAGTGACACTAAAGTTATTATTCTGTTCTGTTCTGTTCTGTTCTATTCATTCTACTCTATTCTACTGTACTCTACTCTATATTCTATTTCAATATTATATTATATTATATCATATCATATCATCATATCATATCATATCATTATATTATATTATATTATATTATATTATATTATATTATATTATATTATATTATATTATATTATATTATATTATATTATATTATATTATATTATATTATATTATATTATATTATATTATATTATATTATATTATATTATATTATATTATATTATATTATATTATATTATATTATATTATATTATATTATATTATATTATTATATTATATTATATTATATTATATTATATTATATTATATTATATTATATTGTTATATTATATTATATTACATTACATTACATTACATTAATTATATTATATTCTTCATTCCAAAATTCTATTCTGTTCGCTTTCCTTTCTACCCCATCCTACCCCACCCCACCCCACCCCACCTCACCCCATTCTATTCTATTCTATTCCATTCCATTCCATTCCATTCCATTCCACTTCACTCCACTCCACTCTACACTACTCTTTATTCTATTTCTATATTATATTATAGCCTTCATTCCAAAATTCTATTCTGTTCTGTTTAGTTCCGTTCCATTCCATGTTCTATTCTATTCCATTCCATTCCATTCTATTCTTTCATTCCATTCTACTCTTCTATAATTCTATTCTATTCTGTTTCATTCAATTCCATTCTACTCTTCTATATTTCTATTCCATTCTGTTCCATTCCTCTATTCTGTTCTGTTCTGTTCTGTTCTATTCTATTCTATTCCATTTTTTCATATTCTATTCCATTCCATTCTACTCTTCTATAATTCTATTCTATGCTATTCTAGTCTTCTATATTTCTATTCCATTCCATTCTATTTTCATATTCTATTCTATTCCATTCCATTCCACTCTACTCTTTTATAATTATTCTATGCTATTCTATTCTATTCCACTCCATTCCATTCCATTCTACTCTTCTATATTTCTATTCTATTCCATTCTTCTATATTTCTATTATCTTCATTTCTATTCCATTCCATTCTATTTTCATATTCTATTCTATTCCATTCTATTCTACTCTTCCATAATTCTATTCTATTCTATTTCATTCCATTCTACTCTTCTATATTTCTATTCCATTCTATATGAAATTCCATTGCATACAGCTCTCGAAGGGTCACCACTTCCAATATACACTACACATCAGAGGTGTGATTCAGCAGGTTCTGACCTCTTCTGGAGAACCATTAGCAGAAAGTTTGAGTAGTTCGGAGAACCGGTAAATACCACCTCTGGCTGGCCCCACCCCCATCTATTCTCTGCCTCCCAAGTCCCAGCTGATCGGGAGGGAATGAGGATTTTGCAGTACACTTCCTCTGCCACGCCCATCAAGCCACACCCACCAAGCCACGCCCACAGAACTGGTAATAAAAAATTTGAATCTCGCCACTGCTACACATTATATTGTGGCGACCAAAATTGGATGCATTATTCAAAGGGTGCTCTTACCAAGGCTTTGCTAATATTTCACGCAACTCCAGTGAACCCTGTGGAAGATAGGGATGAACGACACCTGTCTTTGGAGGGGTTTCATACACTGACGTGGCCCTCCAACCATTTAAGCCCTGCGATGGCGCTAATGGGTTTGGTCGTATTTACTGCCCCCCCCCCAAAAAAATGCCCATCCCGTAAAGGGGAGGAAGGAAGGAGAGAAGGGAAAAGAGAGGAGGAAGGAAGGAAGGAGAGAAGAAAGAGAAGAAAGGGGGGAAGGAAGGAGGGAAAGAAGGAGGGAGGGAAGCAAGGAGGGAAGAAAGGAGGGAAGGAAGGAGAGAAGGAGAGAAGAAAGGAGGGAAGGAAGGAGAGAAGGAGAGAAGAAAGGAGGGAAGGAAGGAATGTAGGAGAGAAGGAAGTGGGGAAGGAAGGAGGAAAGGAAGGGGGAAAGGAAGGAGAGAAGGAGGGAAGGAAGGAGGGAAGGAGAGAAGGAGAGAAGAAAGGAGGGAGGGAAGGGGGAAGGAGGGAGGGAAGGAAGGAGGGAAGGAAGGAGAGTAGGAGAGAAGAAACAAGGGAAGGAAAGAGGGAGGGAGGGAAGAAGAAGTAGGACCGTTGTAAGATAAGATGGATTTATGGGATGGTAAGAAAGCAATTAAAAAAAATGCCCATCCCGACATGAAGGGATGAGTTTTCCTTAGCCGGAGGTTGATGGTCACTTTAAAGTTCTTCTGCCTTTGCTTCTTCTTTGCAAACTATTTCTTAGATTGATCAAAGGAATTGATTAGCTGCCATCGAGTCATGATTGACTTACAAAAGGATTGCAGCAGATTGCAGCAAACTCTACTCAGGAGGGAGGCTGCCTCACCTCTGCATCGGGGAATGGACAACGGTGTGCACCCTCAACTGTCTATATATAGATGACTCACTGGGAAGTCGTGCCCTTGTGTTGCAAATTTTCCTTCTCACACACACAATCAGTGATTTCAGATTCTGGTTTCTTAGCTTAACCCTTTTCGGTCTAGACCTTAAAATGGGATGAGTTGAGTGATTGGAAATGTCCTTGATTGAAGTATTATTTACTGTTTGGTTGTTGGTCTAATATTAATCCTGGTGTTTTGACAAGTTTGACACCCCCTGGGTTAGCGAGTCATGTGGGAACGTCTTTAAATCCAGGGTTTGCACCATCTCGCCATTAGTAGAGTCACCAATCACCATTAGGAGAGTCTCACCAGATGTTGCATGGATGTGTTCATACCACGCGCATCACCAGGTCAAGTAAAACTAGTTGAGTTTTTCTTTTCTTCAGAATTGTGCCACATAAGGTGTCGTAGTAGCAGGAGTGCTGGCTTTGATTGTGACTTTGTGGAATTGCTACCTTGAGGCCTAACTAAAGACATGCAATATTAGCATTTAAGGTCTCATTTAAACTATGAAGCCAACCCCTTGCTAAGATGCCTTCATTGTCCACAAGATGTCCACCGTTGGTCCAATTAGTTGTTAGTTGCAAAGTTGGGTCTGACCCATCGCGACCCCATGGACAATGTTCCTCCAGGCTTTCCTGTCCTCTACCATCCTCCATTGAAGCTCACGCCGACTGCTTCGGTGACTCCATCCAGCCACCTCCTTCTCCCCTTCTTCTTTTGCCCTCCATCGTTCCCAACATTGGGCTCTTCTCCAGGGAGCCCTTCCTTCTCATTAGGTGGCCAAAGTCTTTGAGTTTCCTCTTCAGGATCTGGCCTTCCAAAGAGCAGTCAGGGTTAATCTCCTCCAGGCCTTCCTGTCCTCTACCATCCTCTGGAGTCCATTCAAGCTCACGCCGGCTGCTTCAATGACTCCTTCCAGCCACCTCATCTTCTGTCGTCCCCTTCTTCTCTTGCCCTCCATCTTTCCCAGCATGAGGCTCTTCCTTCTCATTAGGTGGCCAAAGTCTTTGAGTTTCCTCTTCAGGATCTGGCCTTCTAAAGAGCAGTCAGGGTTGATTTCCTCCAGGACTGAACGGTTGGATGGCCTTGCAGTCCAAGGGACTCGCAGGGGTCTTCTCCAGCACCAGAGTTCAAAGGCCTCCATTTGTTGGTGCTCAGCCTTCCTTATAGTCCAGCTTTCACAGCCATCCATTGCAACTGGGTAATCTTAGTGTTAATATCTGTTTTTACTGGGTGTTGATGGCGTTGAGGAGGCATTGGGGTCTTGTGGTTTCATTTTTAGCTTCTTGTCTCTTTTGAATGGTGTGTAGTCTTTTAATTCTATGTGCCTGTTGATGGCCAATGTCTCTGAGCAAAGACCAGCAGTAATTAACAGTGAAGACTAAAGAACACCCCCAGTCAAGGACCTACCAACTCAGACAAACAAATCAAACTGTCATCAACAGCTGAATCAAAAAAATCCGTAAAATATTCCCAACAACAATGACAGGACAAGTTAGTTGTATATAAACAGAGAGTCCTTCCTTTCTGTGCACCAGCCATACCCAAATCCTGCAACCATTTTTTAAAACATGTTTTAGTCTCCAGACCTTTAATCATCTTGGTTGCTCTTCTTTGCACTTTTTTCCCCCCCCAAAGCCTCAACATCTTTTTCGTAATGTGGTGGCCAAAACTGGATACAGTATGATTATGTGCTATCAAGTTGTTTTCTTTTTTTTACTTTCTAGCAATGACATATATGCTGTATTTTTCAGAGTATGAGACGTACTGGAGTATAAGATGCACCAAGGCTTTAGAAGAGGCAAATGTTAAAAAAAAGTTTTTGCACTCTGCAGAACTAACTTACTTACTTACTTATTTATTTATTTATTTATTTATTTATTTATTTATTTATTTATTTATTTATTTATTTGTCTTGTATGCCGCCCACTCCCGGAGGACTCCGGGCGGCTCACAAAAGACAAGGGAAAGGGGGGAACGAGACAAAAACAACATATTAAAAACAAAACCAACATTCACAATTTCTATGGAGGTAGATGCTTCTCAGCTCCCCCCAGCCTGCTGGAACAGCCAGGACTTGGTGGCTTTGCGGAAGGCCGGGAGGGTAGTAAGGATCCGGATCTCAACAGGGAGCTCATTCCAGAGGGCCGGAGCTGCAACAGAGAAGGCCCTCCCCCGGGGAGTCGCCAGCCGACATTGGCTGGCAGATGGAATCCGGAGGAGACCCAACCTGTGCGATCTAATCGGTCTGAGAGAGGTAATCGGCAGGAGGCGGTCTCTCAGGTACCCAGGTCCGATGCCATGTAGGGCTTTATAGGTAGCGACCAGCACCTTGAAGTGGATTTGGAGACTAATAGGTAGCCAGTGCAGCTCGCGGAGGATAGGTGTAACGTGGGTGTACCTTAGTGCACCCACAATCGCTTGCGCGGCCGTTTTTGCAAAAACGGGCCCGTTTTATTTTTCAAAAAAGGGGCATGAATAGCCTTAAGGTGGCTTGTAGAGTGCTCCTGGGGGGTGCCCCCCCAAAAAAACATGCAAAAATGGCCTGTTTTTTCTCCAAAAATAGGGCATGCATAGCCTTTAGGAGGCTTATAGAGTTTTATCCCTGGGGAAGGGATAAAATTGAGCAAAAAACAGCACGTTTTTTGCTCATTTCTGACCTCCCCAGCCCCCCCAGGACCACTCTGGAAGCCTCCCAAAGGCTCTGCACAGCCATTTTGGGGAAGGGGTTTCGGGAGGCAAAAAAATGCTGTATTGAGTGTATAAAACGCACCAGGATTTTCAGCCTCTTTTTTGATGGGAAAAAGGGGGGGTCTTATACTTTGAAAAATACGGTAGTCTCTATGGTCTACCTATGTTATATTGATATAAATAGGCACTTAGAATCCACGGAATGTCCTACTGCAAATGAGGTACATGGAAATGCCAAGCCAGCTCATTTCATCACCTTCCCTGCAACAGGCCACTCAAATGTGATTTTGCAAGCATGGAGATGGCGTGCGGTACATTAATGAAGTTTTTTATTGGTTTAATTTTGGCTGCAGGAGGTTCTAACTCAGAAAAAGGGGATTTACAATCGGGGCATGTCTCCACAGCACCCAGCTTATCCTTGTCCTGATTCAGAAGCTAAGCAGGCTCAGAGATGGCTAGAATTTGGATGAGGGACTGAAATCAATCCATCTATCATAATAGAGCTGGAAGAGACCTTGGAGGTCTTCTAGTCTAACCCTCTGCTCAAGCAGGGGAGCCTATACCATTTGAGAAAGGTGGCTTTTCCGGTCTTTTCTTAAAAACTCCAGTGACAAAAGTACTCAAGCTGTTCCACGGCTTAATTATTTTCATTGTCAGGGCCTTTCTCCTTAATTCCAGGTTGATTCTCTCCTTGGTTAGTTTCCATCCATTGTTTCTGTTCTGACTCCCCCCTCGTTCCACACCAAAGCACACTCTGAGCCAGAGATAAATTACGGCATTTAATTAACAGACAAACAGGTCCTTGGCAGCAATCCAGCCCGCCAAGCTCATACAAAGTTCTCCAACATTTGATTCTGTGTTGACTTCTGCAAAGAGGGGCGTGTGCACAAGTAGCCTTTTTATAGTCTGGAGAAGAGCCTAATGACCACCAGCTGAGTGCAATCACCTCCTGTAATTGCGTAATTGTTCCTGACGCCTAGTAGCTCTTCGATGGCGTGCATCCAGGAACAACTCACTACTGGCTTCCGGCTCACTCTCCCTTGTCTCCTCCCCACTGGTCCAAGGCTCAGGTGCCTCCTGGTGGCCAACCAGCCTCTCTGCGCCCTGCTCAGAGTCGGAACCCTGTCCAGGGTCCTCCACATCCTCCAGAGCCAACTCAGAGGGCCCCTCGCTGTCGGAGTCTGGTGGCAGCTCCAACGGTTCCTGCTGGGCCACAACAGTTTCTTCCTTTCTGGTGCTTTGGAAAATATGCTACTCGTCCTTTTCTCTAGGCTGGCCATACCCAATTCCTCCGAACATTCTCCATAGGATTTAGTGTCCTGGCCTTTAATCATCTTAGTAGCTCTTCTCCGCACCTTTTACTGTTAGTGTATGAACATCCCAAAGGCTCCCATTGTGATCAAAACCAACCAATCAATCAGAATAGAACTGGAAGAGACCTTGGAGGTCTGCTAGTCTAACCCTCTGCTCAAGCAGGGGACCCTACACCATTTGAGACAGGTGGCTGTCCAATTTCTTCTTAAAGGTCTTCAGGGGTGGAGCACCCACAATTTCTGAAGACAATTCATTCCAATAGTTGTCCTCAGCATTAGGAAGTTCCTCCTTCATTCCACGTTGCTCCTCTTCTCGGTTAGTTTCCATCCATTGCTTCTTGTCCTGCCCTCAGGTGCTCTGGAGAATAAGTTGACCCCTTCTACTTTGTGGCATCCCCTCAAATACTGGAAGGCCGCTAACATGTTCCCCCTCAGACCTTCTTTTCTCTAGATTAGTTAAACCCAAATCCTGCAACTGTTCTTGATGTGTTTTAGTCTCCAGGCCTTTAATCAGTGGTGAAATGCTATTTTTTCACTAGCGGTTCTGTGGGCGTGGCTTGGTGGGCATGGTGTGGCTTGGTGGGTGTGGTTTGGTGGGCGTGGCAGGGGAAGGATACTGCAAAAACTTTCTCTGAACTTCTCAAATTTTTCCGCTACCGGTTCTCCGAACTACTCAAATTTTCCACTACCGGTTCTCCGAACTACTCAAATTTTCCGCTACCGGTTCTCTGAACTACTTAAATTTTCCACTACCGGTTCTCTGAACTACTCAAATTTTCCGCTACCGGTTCCCCGAACTACTTAAATTTTCCGCTACTGGTTCTCTGAACTTCTCAAATTTTCCGCTACCGGTTCTCCGAACTACTTAAATTTTCCACTACCGGTTCTCCGAACTACTTAAATTTTCCACTACCGGTTCTCCGAACTACTTAAATTTTCCACTACCGGTTCTCCGAACTTCTCAAATTTTCCGCTACTGGTTCTTCAGAACCTGTCAGGACCCGCTGGATTTCACCCCTGCCTTGAATCATCTTAGTTGTTCTTCTCTGCACTCCTTCCAAAGTTTCAACATCTTTTCTGTGATGTGGTAACCAGAACTGGATGCAATATTCCAATTTTAAGGTTTTATAAAAATGATGCTAATGCTTCAGGTGATTTTGGGTATCTCTAAGTAGAAGGACCACATCCCATCCTTGTCCAGCTGCGTCCTTCGAGAAATTTCCTCCAGGAGGGTCCCTGGGAGAAAAGCTGCAGCTGGACGGGAAATCATAGTCAAACTTCAACGGTGGCAATAAAATGCATTAGCCATCTGAATGCTGGTTTCAATCAAATAATGCCGCCCATTCATATTTAAACAGGAAATATTGTTTAATGTTTATGGTAATGACCGAATCAAATTTTAAAAATTAAACACGGAATGAAAGATTAAAGAGAGGCTTCAAGAGTTTGACGTGCCAGGTGGGAGAATGTGGTTTAGAAAGCTATCAAGAAGCTCTTTGATTCAAGAGAGATTGATAAGGTTGCAGCTAGAGGGAAAGAGAAAGATTTGATACGTGGGTAGTCCTCCACTTACGGCCACAATTTAGAAACTTAGAACTTAGAAACTCTTCTCTCTCTCTCTCTCTCTCTCTCTCTCTCTCTCTCCTCTATTTCCTCTCTCTCTCCCACATCTCTTCTCTCTCTCTCTCTCTCTCCCACATTTCCCTCTCTTTCCTCTCTCCCTCTCTTTCCTCTCTCCTCTCTCTCTCCCCTCTCTTTTCTCTCTCTCTCCTCTCTCCTTCCTCTCTCCCTCTTTCTTCTCTCTCTCCTCTCTGCTCTCTCCTCTCTCTCTCCTCTCTCTCTCCTCTCTCCCTCTCTTTCTTCTCTCTCTCCTCTCTGCTCTCTCCTCTCTTTCTTCTCTCTCTCCTCTCTCTCCTCTCTCCCTCTCTCTCCTCTCTCCCTCTTTCCTCTCTCTCCTCTCTCCCTCTCCTCTCTCCCTCTCTTCTCTCTCTCCTCTCTCCCCTCTTTTCTCTTTCTCTCCCCTCTCTCCCTCTTTCCTCTCTCTCCTCTCTTTCCTCTCTCTCCTCTCTCTTTTCTCTCTCTCCCACATCTCTCTCTCTCCTCTCTCTTTCCTCTCTCTCTCCCACATCTCTCCTTTCTCTCTCCTCTCTCTCTCCTCTTTTCTCTCTCTCTCCTCTTTTCTCTCTCCTCTCTGCTCTCTCTCCACTCTCTCCTCTCTCCTCTTTTTTCTTACTCTCTCATCTGCTCTCTCCTCTCTTCCTCTCTTTCCTCTCTCTCCTTTCTACTCTCTCCTCTTTTCTCTCTCCTTCCTCATCCCTCTCTTTCCTCTCTTCCTCTCTCTCTCTCTCCTCTCTCTCTCCCCCTCTCTTTTCTCTCTCTCTCATCTCTCCTTCCTCTCTCCCCCATCTCTCCTCTCTCTCTCTCCTCTTTTCTCTATCTTTCTCTACTCTTCTTTCCCTCTGTACTCTCTCTCCTCTCTTTACTCTCTATCTCCCTCATCTCTCCTTTCTCTCTCCTCTCTCTCTCCTCTTTTCTCTCTCTCTCCTCTTTTCTCTCTCCTCTCTGCTCTCTCTCCACTCTCTCCTCTCTCCTCTTTTTTCTTACTCTCTCATCTGCTCTCTCCTCTCTTCCTCTCTTTCCTCTCTCTCCTTTCTACTCTCTCCTCTTTTCTCTCTCTTCCTCTATCCCTCTCTTTCCTCTCTTTCCTCTCTCTCTCTCTCCTCTCTCTCTCCCCTCTCTTTTCTCTCTCTCTCCTCTCTCCTTCCTCTCTCCCCCACATCTCTCCTCTCTCTCTCTCCTCTTTTCTCTCTCTTTCTCTCCTCCTCTCTCCCTCTTTCCTCTCTCTCCTCTCTTTCCTCTCTCTCTCCCACATCTCTCCTTTCTCTCTCCTCTCTCTCTCCTCTTTTCTCTCTCTCTCCTCTTTTCTCTCTCCTCTCTGCTCTCTCTCCACTCTCTCCTCTCTCCTCTTTTTTCTTACTCTCTCATCTGCTCTCTCCTCTCTTCCTCTCTTTCCTCTCTCTCCTTTCTACTCTCTCCTCTTTTCTCTCTCTTCCTCTATCCCTCTCTTTCCTCTCTTTCCTCTCTCTCTCTCTCCTCTCTCTTCTCTCTCTCTCCTCTCTCTCTCCTCTCTTTTCTCTCTCTCTCTCTCCCACTTCTCTTTTCTTTCTTTCTCTCTCTCCTCTCTCCCTCTCTTTTCTCTCTCTCTCCTCTGTCCTCTTTAAGTGTGGGGGAGAGAGATTCTGCACATAGAATATGGCCTCTGTTTGGGTGGATTTTTGTTGGCTGAAGGTAAAGCTGGTGTTTCAAAGATGTACGGAATTAGCCAGGTGAATCCATCCCAGAGTGGCTGGGCTTATCTCATCGCCCGTCTTCTGCCACACGCTTCCAATTGGATCGGTCTTCGCTTAAGAGGCCGACATGGATTTCATTTAGCCAGCTTGACATACAGATGTTCAATTGGTAAAATGGCATCTTATCTCTGTAATTGTCTCCCCACTTAGGCTGCTCCTGGATGGCCGCTTCAGAAATAAGTCTTGGTTAGGCAGCTCCCGAGTCAAACTTTACTGCTCCCCATTTTCCCTCCCATCTTCTCTGTTTTTCTTTCTCTTTCTTTTTTTCTTTCTTTCCTTCCTTTCCTTCCTCCCTCTTCCCTCTCTTCCTTTCATCTTTCCTTCCTCTCTCTCCCCCTCTCTCTCTTTTTCTCTTACTTTCTTTCTCTTTCTCTGTCTTTCTCCCATCACCTTCTTTCCTTCTTCCTTCCTTCCTTCTTTCTTTCTTTTCTTTCTTTTTTCTTTCTTTCTTTCTTTCTCTCCTCTTTCTGTTTCTTTCTTATCTGTATCTCTCACCTGTCTCTTGTTCCCTCCGTCTCTTTCTCCCTTTCTCTACTTTTTGTTTCTGTCTCTTTCTCCTGTCTCCCTCCTTCCTTCCTTCCTTCCTTCCTTCCTTCCTTCCTTCCTTCCTTCCTTCTCTCTTACTTTCTCTTTCCTTCTCATTCCTTCTCTCTCTTCCTCTCTCTCTCTCACCGCTTCTCTCTCTTGCTTCCTCTCCCCTATCTCTCTCTCTTTCTTCCTTCCTCCCCAATTTTCAGACACAGAAGAAGTTGTTAATGTATGTGTGCAATTATAAAGTGAGGCAGTTAATCTACTCCCAACAGTGGGAAACTATTCTTACTATTGCAGATGCTCAACTCACGAGGGGCACAAAAGAATTGTACAGTAGTGTCTAGGACAGATGTGGGTTTTTTGTATTAGTAGTATTGGAAGAAATGTTCATCTGGGTTCATTTCCAAGGGGGGGAAAAGACACTGGGTTCATGGAAATTGCTTGGGAAGAAGGTTTATTCATGATGGACAGGACCACAGGTCTTGTGGGGGGAAAAGGGCCAGAGATGCTGAGAGTGCCTGGGTTTTATGCCCCCTCCTGGGCTTTTGAATTTGAGATTGTATTCTGATTGGTTGTCAGATGCCCGTGGGCCCTTGCAGGGCCCCCTCTGTAGGCTGTCCTGAGTCCCAAGCTTGGTTGACTCTTGCTGGGTGATGATGTAATGAAAGGGCTTTGGGATTCCTAGTATGGCTCTACCTGAAGGAAGTAAATCTTTGTTATGTAGAATTGACTGGCTCAGGCCTTAACGGCCCATTGACAAAGGTGGGGGGGGGGCTGAATTTCTGCCTCCCTTTTAGGGGGAATATTCTTCCCTTTTAATATTTCCTAAAATATTTCATTTTCCTAGGAGAGGGGTGGGTGCTAACTTCCTACAGTAGTAACGCAGTAGTAACCTTGTGTGAGCACCCCTTGCCTTTCCCGCTTTGAAAAAACTTCATCTGTTGTCATCTCACCCTGATTATGAAGCTAAGTGGGCTTATTGCTGTTGGAAGTTAAAACCCACCCCTCTCCGAGAGGAATGAAATATTTGGGGAAATATTAAAAAAAGGTAGAATATTTCCCCTGAAAAGAGAAGTAGAAACTCGTCTCTCCCCCCCCCACCAACACCTTTGTGAATGAGCCATGAAGGCCTGAGCCAGCCTATTCTACATAACAAAGGTCTACCCCTTCAGCTCCAGGGGGGATGGGATTAAGGCACGGGCCTCAGGACATGATAGTGTTAGCCTTTTCCCCATCTCACTACATGGCACCTGGGAAGATTAATCCGCAGTTTTTGGATTAAAATGCATCAGGTGAGATCAACAGTAGACAGTCTAAAGTTAAAGTTTTGGAGGTTTGGGGGAAGAAACCACAGAGTCAGGTGGAGCATTCCAGGCGTTGACCCCTCTGTTGCTGAAGTCGCATTTTCTACAATTGAGTTTGGAGCGGTTGACCTTGAGTTTGCATCTATTGTTTGCTCGCGTATTATCGCGGTTGAAGCTGAAGGAGTCATTGATAGGTAGGATATTGTAGCAGACAATTTTATGTACTATGCTCAGGTCAAACCGACTTGGTTCTCCAAGTCCAAAATTTCAAGACTGGCAGCGTAAGGGATTCTGTTGCGAGGAGAGGAGAGGAGGACTCTTCTCGTGAAATATCTCTGGATCCTCTCAATTGTATTAATATCCTTCTCCAGGAGAGAAGAAAGAGAAGAAAGGGGGGTAGGAAGGAGGGAGGGAAGGAGGGAGGGAAGCAAGGAGGGAAGGAAGGAGGGAGGGAAGGAGAGAAGGAGAGAAGAAAGGAGGGAAGGAAGGAGGGAATGTAGGAGAGAAGGAAGGGGAGAAGGAAGGAGGAAAGGAAGGGGGAAAGGAAGGAGAGAAGGAGAAAAGAAAGGAGGGAAGGAAGGAGGGAAGGAGAGAAGGAGGGAAGGGGAAGGAGGGAGGGAAGGAAGGAAGGGGAGTAGGAGAGAGGAAAGGAGGGAAGGAAAGAGGGAGGGAGGGAAGAAGTAGGACCGTTGTAAGATAAGATGGATCTATAGGATGTTAAAAAAGCAATCTTCAAGTATATTGTCAACAGTAGGGGAAAATGGTTATAAATACATATTATTAATAACAACAACAATAATAATAATAATAATAATAATAATAATAATAATAATAATAATAATAATAATAATAATAATATTAGAAAATTGTAAGAACAGAAAAACGAACTTGAATATGGTCTGGATTGATTACAAAAAGGCATTTGACTCACTGCCACATAGTTGGATCATAAAATGCTTAGAAACAACTGGCATTAGCAAAAATATTACATCCTTTACTGAAAAGGCAATGAAACAATGGAGAACTGAGTTGGCAGTAGGGAATGAGAGCTACGGAATGGTTAATATCAAGCGAGGAATTTTCCAGGGTGATTCACTTTCACCTCTTCTCTTCATCATCGCAATGATCCCACTATCAGTAATCTTAAAAAAAATGAAATTAGGCTACCAAACAGCCAAAAAAGCTGAAAAAATTTCGCATTTACTATATATGGATGATTTGAAACTCTATGGAAAGTCAGAAATAGAAATCCAATCATTGACAAATACAGTCCGAGTATTCAGCACCGATATTTCAATGCAGTTTGGCATGGAAAAATGCGCCACTGTATCCATAAAAAGGGACAAAATCACTGCATGTGAGGGAATTGAAATGCCCAATGGCCAACTAATTAAATGCAAAGAAAATGAAGCCTACAAATACTTAGGCATTCTGCAGTTGGATAACATCAAGCATGGAGAAGTAAAAACTATTGTCAGGCGAGAGTACACCAACAGAGTTAGGAAAATTTTGAAATCTAAATTGAATGGTGGAAATACAATCAAGGCCATAAATACCTGGGCAATACCAGTTATAAGATACACAGCTGGCATAGTTAACTGGACACAAGCTGATTTGGACCTTTTGGACCGAAAAACCAGGAAACTAATGACAATGCACTACAGTTTACATCCACGTGGTGATACTGATAGACTATATCTGCCCCGAAAATCAGGTGGCAGAGGATTATTACAAGTGAAGCAAACAGTTGAAGAAGAAAAACATGCACTGGCTGATTATTTAAAAGAAAGTCAAGAACATCTATTAATCAAAGTAAAGAACAAAAATCTACTGAAGGCCCAACAGACAAAACAAGAATACAGAAAAGATGTGATAAAATCAAGAATGGAGAGTTGGCAGAACAAAGCACTGCATGGTCAATTTCTGGAAAAAATAAAAGATAAAGTGGACAGTGAACAAACTTGGTTATGGTTAAAAACAGGTACATTAAAGAAAGAAACAGAGTCACTAATCCTGGCTGCGCAAGAACAAGCTATCCGCACAAATGCCATTAAGGCCAAAATCGAAAAATCCTCTGATGATGCCAAATGCAGACTTTGCAAAGAAGCTGATGAAACTGTTGATCACATACTCAGCTGCTGTAAAAAAATCGCGCAGACTGATTATAAATTGCGGCACAATTCAGTAGCACAAATGATCCATTGGAATTTGTGCAAAAATTATAATATTAAAACAGCAACAAACTGGTGGGAACATCAGCCTGAAAAAGTCACCGAAAATCAGATGGTCAAGATCTTGTGGGATTTCCGTATACAAACCGACAAAATACTGGCGCATAATACACCAGACATCACACTGGTTGAGAAAAATAAGGTCACAATCATAGACATCGCAATACCAGGTGATAGCAGGGTCGCCGAGAAGGAACATGAAAAAATCGCAAGATACCAGGACTTAAAAATCGAAATTCAACGACTATGGCACAAACCAGCAGTGGTAATTCCAGTGGTAATTGGCACACTGGGTGCTATTCCAAAAGCACTGGAATTACATTTAAAACAGTTAAAAATTGACAAAATCACCATCAGTCAAATGCAAAAAGCCGCACTGCTTGGATCTGCACGCATATTAAGAAAATACGTTACGATGTCCTAGGCCCCTGGGTGGGGCCCGACTAGTAACCAATGCCAAATCCGGCGAAACAACTGGCCGCTGTGATACAATTGTATAATATCCTTCTCCTCCTCTTCCTTCCATGGGGAAAATTAGATGTTAAAACCTGGATCAGAAACCTGTAAGGAAAAGGAGTTTTTTTAAAAGGATTTACTTTTAAGGCCTTAAAAGTCAAATTTGTGGACTGAAACCTTGTCCTTAAACGTACAAACAAAATGGGACGGATTCATTCTAAGCACATAAACATCCTGAACCGACATGGAAATAACAGCAAATTTTCTTCACAGATAAACGTGGTTTTAAAAAAAACAAACAGACAGGGGAAAAGAAAAGGCTTTTCCTTTTTAAAAAAAAAAAATGTTCTTGCAGAATGAAAAGCTGACAGCTGCGGGAAGCCCTCTTGTAGCTGGGGAGTCAGACAGGTGATTGACAGGGGTTAAAAGTGTCCCACTTCCTTTTCTGCGGCAACTCCTTCGCGGCGAGGAGAAGCGTGTCCTTCACAGGTATCACATCACCGCAGCTTTCGTTCCCCAAAACACTTTGATGGAAAAAACTCTACATCCCCCCCTTTGGCTTCTTTCGGTAAAGTTTGGAAAAACATTTCACCCTTCTACGAGGATTTGCTAATGGCATCCGACTCCTTCAGTTGCGTACGGGAGGTTGTGGAAGCTTGGATGATACTTAACGTAGATCGTGAAAGTAAAGCTTGGTTATTTTTGTGCCAATGCTACTGTCAGGCCTGCAGCCATATTTTCTTGTGGATCTTTGGCCTGCCACACTTTCCATTCTCCTCCTGTGCATTTTCTTTTGTGGGAAAATGGGAGGGGAGATTGTACGGAGTTAGATGATATGTAGCCATAACAACATTCTTTCCAGAAAGCCAAGGTCATCTTTTGTCTCCGCACCTCTGCACCTGACTGGAACTGGATGGGTGGAAGTTGCCAGCATGGCAGTGGGAGATTGGACCATGTGATGGACTTGTGGATGTGGGAGGCAAGATCTTGAACTTTCAACTGGATGGGGAAAACCGGGAAACTTTCAGATTCGGGTTTTCCCAGATGTGTCAACATGGCTCTCTTAATAAATTGGAACTTTGAGCAATACTTTGCCTTGGACTCTGATTTAATTTTGAATGTTATTTGGAACCCTGAAAGTTACGTAACCCAAAATTGGATAACATCAGTGCTAGAAATGAATGGAGTATTGATAATGTGTACTTCTTGGTTGTTGGTCAAGGTGGCGCAAAGGTGGGTCAAAGAGCCAAGGTGGTGCAGTGGTTAAATGCAGCACTGCAGGCTACTGCTAGATCAGCAGGTCAGCGGTTCAAATCTCACCGGCTCAGGGTTGACTCAGCCTTCCATCCTTCCGAGGTGGGTAAAATGAGGACCCAGATTGTTGGGGGCAATATGCTGACTCTCTGTAAACCGCTTAGAGAGGCCTGAAAGGCCTATGAAGCGGTATATAAGTCTACTGCTATTGCTATTGCTATTGGTCTAGTATTATCCCCTAGTGTTAATTTTTGCTCATTTGGGCATCATTTGCTGGCAAGGAGGTGCTTTGAACTTTTCGTTTCTTTTCGGTTGTTTTTGATTCTTTCTTTTTTTTTAATAGCTTATTGTTGAAATTCATTGTTGGAATGTACATTATGTTTATGCAACAACTATAATAGTATTCAGCCAGTAGATGGCAGCGTTTACAAGAATGGATCTATGGTATATATGACCTTTTGTTCTAAGTAGCAAGTTAAGCAGTAAAACACATGGTGACTGTACTCTTTGTTGGCTCTGGGGTGCTCTATAAAACAGAACTCCCAATATGTATAGATGTTGTTTATCTCTATGTATGTTGATGACTGATCTGTCTAAAATGCCAATCTTCCCAGTATTCTCTAGCATTTTTGGACTTGGCTTGGTCTAGGATGCTCACAGTTTCCCAGATGAAACTATGGTTAAGTCTGTGCTTGTGTTGTGAATTTTTATCATGTCTTGTGATTGATAGTGTTCATGGATGGGCTCTGCCAGCCTATTCAATGAACTACCAAGACCAACATTCCCTCCTACACTGACAAGGCAAGCCACTGGTATATAAAATGGGAGCAAACGCCATTCCCTTCGAGCACTGATGATGTTACCTAGTTGGGTAATGAAATGTCTGCAAAAAAACAGTCAAGCTCAGAGAGCACCAAGAATCCCACAGTCGTCGTCCTCCTCCTCGTCCTCCTCCTCCTTCTCCTCCTCCTCCTTCTCCTCCTCCTCCTCTCTATAAACTTCACTTCCTTCTAGAACTGATGATGTTACCTAGTTGTGTCATGAAACATCTGCAAAAAAACACTACCAAGCTGAGAGAGCCTCAAGCACCCCACAGCTTAATCTCCATCAGAAGGCCGTAAAACCATTCGTAGGACCTAGAAAAAGTAGGGGAGAAAAGGATTAGTTCACAAAACATGCATCTCTCTTGGTGGGACACCGTGGCTCAGTGGCTATGACTCTGAGCTTGTCGATCAGAAAGGTTGGCAGTTCGGCCATTCGAATCCCTAGCGCCGCATAACGGAGTGAGCTCCCGTGACTTGTCTCAGCTTCTGCCAACTAAGAAGTTCGAAAGCAGGTAAAAAATGCAAGTAGAAAAATGGGGACCACCTTTGGTGGGAAGGGAACAGCGTTCCGTGTGCCTTTGGCATTTAGTCATGCCGGCCACATGACCACAGAGACGTCTTCGGACAGCGCTGGCTCTTCGGCTTTGAAACGGAGATGAGCAGCACCCCCTAGAGTTGGGAACGACTAGCACATCTGTGCAAGGGGACCCTTTACCTTACATCTCTTTTATAGTGAACAAAAGTCTTGCGTGTTTATTCAGGTCCTGTCATACAATTAAATTATTAACATTTCGTTCGCTGAACACTGGGAAACAATGGGAAACTATAAACTATAAAGCTGCAATTCTAAATGGTCGGTAATCAGAATTCCCAATGGTAAAAACCTCATTTGAACATAGAAGAATGCCAGAGAATGGGTGTCCTTCCAAATTTGTAGTGTTGTTGTTGTGTGTGTGTAATCGTAAAAGTATAGCAATATCATTCCCATTGTCCTCCTCTGTCAGTTTGCAAACCATTTAGAACGTAATTCAGAGGAGCACCAGCGTTTGCAAAAATCAATCATTCTCTGGAAACAAAATTAATACACAAAATAAATTCGTCCCAGAGGAAGCTGTTGTAAACAAAGTCCGCATCCTACCGACGCATGCTGGTTGCGTATGCCGTTTCTCCAATTGTTAGCTGGACAAATTCTAACGGATTTTAAGAAGCTGCTTCCTTGAAAGTCAATCCGTTGTTTTATTAATTTCATTTTATGGATCGCCTTTGGAGACTGCCCATCTCCCCCGCAGGGCCAATATTATAGATACCAACTAATGATAGCATCGCTTTATACCGCAGGGGTGAGGCCACACTGCATCCAGCTTTGGTCACCACAATGCAAAAAGAAAGATGTTGAGATTATGGAAAGGCTGAAGATAAGGATACACAAGGATGATTAAATGGTGGGAGGCTAAAACTATGAAGAACATTTGAAGGTGTGGGAAGAAACATCGATCTGGTTCGATTCCAAGTTGGGAAGAAAGATACTGGAAATAGGGAGACTGATCAGAAAGATGGTTTATTGATGGACAGGGTCACATGGGGTTTGAGATCCTGGGCAGCTGACCACATGGAGTGGAGAGAGAGGGTTATTTATACCCGTGACCCGTCAAAACCGCGGTCGACAAAAGCGCGCTCGGCGAAAGCGCGTACGTGACGTCATCACAGCGCGACAAAAAAAATTAAAAATTGAAATAAAAATAAAATTAAAGCAAGCCGATTCACATAAAGGTAAGGGTTAGGTTTAGGGTTAGGGTTAGGGTTAGGGTTAGGTTAAGGGTTAGGGTTAGGTTAAGGGTTAGGTTTAGGGTTAGGTTTAGGGTTAGGTTTAGGGTTAGGGTTAGGGTTAGGTTTAGGGTTAGGTTTAGGGTTAGGTTTGGGGGGGTTAGGGTTAGGGTTAGGGTTAGGGTTAGGTTTAGGGTTAGGTTAAGGGTTAGGATTAGGATTAGGGTTAGGGTTAGGTTAAGGGTTAGGTTTAGGGTTAGGTTAAGGGTTAGGTTTAGGGTTAGGTTTAGGGTTAGGTTTAGGGTTAGGTTTAGGGTTAGGTTTAGGGTTAGGTTTGGGGGGGTTAGGGTTAGGGTTAGGGTTAGGTTTAGGGTTAGGGTTAGGGTTAGGGTTAGGGTTAGGGTTAGGGTTAGGGTTAGGGTTAGGGTTAGGGTTAGGGTTAGGGTTAGGGTTAGGGTTAGGTTAAGGGTTAGGATTAGGATTAGGGTTAGGGTTAGGTTAAGGGTTAGGTTTAGGGTTAGGTTAAGGGTTAGGTTTAGGGTTAGGTTTAGGGTTAGGTTTAGGGTTAGGTTTAGGGTTAGGTTTAGGGTTAGGTTTGGGGGGGGTTAGGGTTAGGGTTAGGGTTAGGTTTAGGGTTAGGGTTAGGGTTAGGGTTAGGGTTAGGGTTAGGGTTAGGTTAAGGGTTAGGATTAGGATTAGGGTTAGGGTTAGGTTAAGGGTTAGGTTTAGGGTTAGGTTTAGGGTTAGGTTTAGGGTTAGGTTTAGGGTTAGGTTTAGGGTTAGGTTTTGGGGGGTTAGGGTAAGGTTTTCGCTTTAATTTTACATTTACCGATCACAGCGCGATGTTTTCGTCGCGCTGTGATGACGTCACATACGCGCTTTCGTCGAGCGCGCTTTAGTCGACCGCGGTTTTGTGGTGGAACCATTTATACCCTCTCCTGGGCCTTGCCCTTGAGCTTCCTGTTCCTGTGCAAGAACATGTATTCTGTTGGCTGTAATCAGATTCCCATATGGGGCCATGTGGGGTCGTATTAGTCTGAGATAAGTTTGGTTGAAGTTTGGACTCTGATGCAATGTCCTTAGGAGATTTTGTAATGCAGTGAGCCCGGCTGCTAGATAATCCTATTATGTCCCGGAGAGTCATGTCTTCATCCCATCACCCTGGAGCTGGAGGTCTTTTGTCTTGTAGATAGCATGGCCCAGTCCTTCTTAATGGGCACCAAATATTTGCTGGGGGCCGGGAGCTAAAGCTCTGAGTTTCTGGCTTTAGGAACATCTTTCTCCTTTAGGGAAAATATCATATTCTGCCTTTTTAATATTTCCTAAACTATTTCATTCTTCTAAGACAGGTGGGTGCTAACTTTCTACACCTCCATTTCGGTTTTAGGGTTTTTTTATTTTAAAGCTCTCGTAATTGGGATCTTGGGTTATTTTGACAAATGAAACGAAAAGGTTATTTCGTTTCCCACATCATTCCTCCTGCTGTAGGAAATTCTGATTGGGAAGCGTTAAAAAAAATGGCAAAGGGTGTCATTGTAATCACCCAGAGAGATATTTGAAGCGGTAGGAGAAGGCGGCCACAGACCGCAGACTGGGGAAATTTATAGAATCCCAAATAGCAATAGCAATAGCAGTTAGACTTATATACCGCTTCACAGGGCTTTCAGCCCTCTCTAAGCAGTTTACAGAGTCAGCATATTGCCCCCAACAACAATCCAGGTCCTCATTTTACCCACCTCGGAAGGATGGAAGGTTGAGTCAACCCTGAGCCGGTGAGATTTGAACCGCCGAGCTGCAGAACTAGCAGTCAGCTGAAATGGCTGCAGTACTGCACCCTAACCACTGGGCCACCTCGGCTCTTATCTAAGATAGATAGATAGATAGATAGATAGATAGATAGATAGATAGATAGATGGATGGATGGATGGATGGATGGATGGATGGATGGATGGATGGATGGATGGATGGATGATAGATAGATGATAGATAGATAGATGATAGATAGATAGATAGATAGATAGATAGATAGATAGATAGATAGATAGATAGATAGATAGATAGCAATAGCAATAGCAATAGCAATAGCAGTTAGACTTATATACCGCTTCATAGGGCTTTCAGCCCTTTTTAAGCGGTTTACAGAGTCAGCATATCGCCCCCAACAATCTGGGTCCTCATTTCACCCACCTTGGAAGGATGGAAGGCTGAGTCAACCTTGAGCCGGTGAGATTAGAACCGCTGAACTGCAGATAAGAGTCAGCTGAAGTGGCCTGCAGTACTGCACCCTAACCCAGTGTTTTTCAACCACTGTGCCGCGGCACACTAGTGTGCCGTGACATAGTGTAAGGTGTGCCGTGGGAAAAACACCCAATATACACTCAATATAGGCACAGAGTTATTTTTTTTTAACATTTTCTAATGGTGGTGTGCCTCGTGATTTTTTTCATGAAAAAAGTGTGCCTTTGCACAAAAAAGGTTGAAAAACACTGCCCTAACTATTGCGCCACCTCGGCTTCAAATAAAGATGGTAGTGTTTTTTTTAAAAAGAAATAAATTAAAAAAGTTTAGGACATTGAAGGAAAGAGGAAGGTGGAAAAAAGAAAAGAAAGGATTTCCCCACCCCACCCCCGCTTTTCTTTTTCCAACAAGGCCGAAAAATTTGAAAGAATACATTTTGTCAATAAAAATGGTGACAGCTCACAAATATTATTTACCTGGTGCAAATAGAAATACACATGATTTCCATAGCAAGGAAGAGAGAAAAGCAGGAATGGTTAACTTGATTACTTGATTTAAAGAGGAAAATAAGCATGTTCTCATTTGGATATCACAATTTGTGCTTGTGGAGGAAAAAAAATATGAAACGTTGATCTTGGTTTCGTTGGTTAGAAAGATTTGGTGTTGCAGGAACGGCTAGTGATATAATGAATGTGTAAAAGCAAAAAGGCAGAAAGTGAGGAGGAACGAAAGAGCCTCTTGATGCGGGCGAAGGAGGAGAGTGCAAAAGCTGGCTTGAAACTCAACATTAAGAAAACTAAGATCATGGCATCTGGCCCTCTCAATTCCTGGCAAATAGATGGGGAAGAAATGGAGGTAGTGACCGATTTTACTTTCCTGGGCTCCAAGATCACCGCAGATGGGGACGGCAGCCAAGAGATTAAAAGAGGCTTGCTCCTGGGGTGGAAAGCGATGGCAAATCTAGACAGCATCCTAAAAAGCAGAGACATCACCCCTGCCAACAAAAGTGTGCATAGTCAAGGCTGTGATTTTCCCAGTTGCAACGGATGGCTGTGAAGGTTGGACCATAAGGAAGGCTGAGTGCCAAAGAATGGAGGCCTTTGAACTCTGGTGCCGGAGAAGACCCCTGCAAGTCTCTTGGACTGCAAGGCCATCCAACTGGTCAGTCCTGGAGGAGATCAACCCTGACTGCTCTTTAGAAGGCCAGATCCTGAAGAGGAAACTCAAATACTTTGGCCACCTGATGAGAAGGAAGGACTCCCTGGAGAAGAGCCTCATGATGGGAACGATGGAGGGCAAGAGAAGAAAAAGGGGACGACAGAGAAGGAGGTGGCTGGATGGAGTCACCGAAGCAGTCGGCGTGAGCTTCAATGGACTCCAGAGGATGGCAGAGGACAGGAAGGTCTGGAAGAACGTTGTCCATGGGGTCACGATGGGTCAGACACGACTTCGCAACTAACAACAACAGAAGCAAAAAGTTGTGGTTGGAGTATGTTTATCTTGCTTTCAAGAAGTTGAAAGTCAACGCTCCATTTTCTTTCTCTTTCTCTTCCCCCCTTGTATCTCACGCCCCCTTTCCCGCTTTCCCTTTCCCTCCCTTAATTTCCTATTTTTCTTTTCTTCTTTGTAGTTTATGTAATCAAACATGAAAGCAATAGCAATAGCAATAGCAGTTAGACTTATATACCGCTTCATAGGGCTTTCAGCCCTCTCTAAGCAGTTTACAAAGTCAGCATATCACCCCCAACAACAATCCGGGTCCTCATTTTACCCACCTCGGAAGGATGGAAGGCTGAGTCAACCCTGAGCCGGTGAGATTTGAACCGCCGAACTGCAGAACTGCAGTCAGCTGAAGTAGCCTGCAGTGCTGCATTTAACCACTGCGCCACCTCGGCTGCAGTGGTTAAAGATGGTTAACCTTTCTGGCAAAGGTTAACTCGCAACCAGCTTATTGTGGCTAATTTTAATTTCTCGGTCAGAGTCATTTTTCACGTGTCACACAATGCAACACAAGCACATAAAAGAAAAGGAAAAAAATAGTATGGAATACAGTTACGTCTCTCTGTACGAGCACAACTGAGCCACCCTTTCATTTTTTATTATTAAAAAGTTTTAATAAGTTTTACAATTGTATACCTTTCCCCTTCCCTCCCTCCCCCCCAATCCCACATCCCCTCCTCAACCTCCCAGAGCAAATACAGGGTATAAGCCTTTAACAATCATACACTAAAATAAACTAACTAACTTTAGCATCATCCCTTCACTTGTGCTTTAACTCCCCTTTTGTAAAGCTAACTTTAGATAATTTGTAACATTCCTTGTTCATTCACTCATAAACTGTCTGAAGTTTCTTAGTCCCATATTTATTTTGGATATAATCAATCCATCTTCTCCATTCCAGCTTGTGTTTCTCATCTGAATAGTCCTTGAGGTATGCTGATATTTTAGCCATCTCTGCTAAATTTAATTCTTTTTTTTTTTCAAAAGAATCTTTTTTATATAAATGTTTGTTTTTATTACACAGACAACACATAAAGACAACAATAAAAAGACAAAACAAAAAAACACAAAAAAAAACCCATCATCACATACAGCATGTCGTTTGGTTACAAGTGTTTTTACATCCATATTCTCGAATAACATTTACCATCACAGATTTTTCATCTAGTATAACGAAATGCCTCACTTTCATTGTACAGTATATGTTCCATTACAATTAGTATTATTTTTTTTCCAATAAATCATAGTTCCCTTACATTCTTGATTATCTATTTGATAACAGTATACCTTTATATAATCCCCATGAGAAAGAAAAAACTTTTTTTACCAACCATTTATATTTATATATCACTATTTTCCATTATACATAATTCCACCAATCAACTATCGAGTTGATAGTTGATAGAGCCGAGGTGGCGCAGTGGTTAGGGTGCACTATACTGCAGGCCACTTCAGCTGACTGTTATCTGCAGTTCAGCAGTTCAAATCTCACCGGCTCAAGGTTGACTCAGCCTTCCATCCTTCCGAGGTGGGTGAAATGAGGACCCAGACTGTGGGGGCGATATGCTGACTCTGTAAACCGCTTAGAGAGGGATGGAAGCCCTATGAAGCGGTATATAAGCCTAACTGCTATTGCTATTGCTATTGCTATTGCTATCTATCTATCTATCTATCTATCTATCTATCTATCTATCTATCTATCTATCTATCTATCTATCTATCTATCTATCTATCTTAGATAAGAGCCGAGGTGGCACAGTGGTTAGAGTGCAGAACTGCAGCCACTTCAGCTGACTGCCATCTGCAGTTCAGCAGTTCTAATCTCACCGGCTCAAGGTTGACTCAGCCTTCCATCCTTCCGAGGTGGGTGAAATGAGGACCCAGACTGTGGGGGCGATATGCTGACTCTGTAAACCGCTTAGAGAGGGCTGAAAGCCCTATGAAGCAGTATATGTCTAACTGCTATTGCTATTGCTATTGCTATTGCTATTGCTATTGCTATTGCTATTGCTATTGCTATCTATCTATCTATCTATCTATCTATCTATCTATCTATCTATCTATCTATCTATCTATCTATCTTAGATAAGAGCCGAGGTGGCACAGTGGTTAGAGTGCAGAACTGCAGCCACTTCAGCTGACTGCCATCTGCAGTTCAGCAGTTCTAATCTCACCGGCTCAAGGTTGACTCAGCCTTCCATCCTTCCGAGGTGGGTGAAATGAGGACCCAGACTGTGGGGGCGATATGCTGACTCTGTAAACCGCTTAGAGAGGGATGGAAGCCCTATGAAGCAGTATATAAGTCTAACTGCTATTGCTATTGCTAACTATCAGGTATGCTTATGTTCATTGTTATCCTTGTACATCATACCTTCAAACAGAAATCTTATTCCTTTAATACTTTTAACGTCCGTTCTTGAATAGTAGGCAATTCTTCCTTCTTCCAGTACTGTGCCACCAACAATCTTGCTGCTGTTGTTAAGTTCAGAATCAAATTAGTCTCTATAATTGTACAATCTGTAATTATACCTAACAAGAATAACTGAGGAGTAAACCTTAACCTCTTTTGAAGACTATTTTGAGTGATCCACCATATTTTTATCCAAAATGCTTTAACTTTTTTACAAGTCCACCATCACAAAAGCCGACCCTTTCTGTTGCTAAGGGAGATGGTTGTTAAGGGAGCTTGGCTGCGTTTTACAACCTTGCTTGCCGCCGTTGTAAAATGAATAATCACTGCCGTGGTTAAATTAGTCACTGTTCTGACTCCCCCTTCTCTGTCCAGGAATGAAAGCCAAAAGCCACGTAGCTAAAAAGGTTTCTTTTAATCAATCCAAGCTCTTGTTGGCTGCAAGCCCAAATAAACAAAGATAATAGCTCTGGCAAAAGTCCTATAACTCATAACAAAATGCAAACCCGGCTTCTCTTATCTCAAACCACTTATCCAAGTTGGCTTCTCTCGGTTTGTGAGCGTGAACAAGAACAATCACTAGAACGGGAACAGAACGTTGACTTCTGCAACCAGGGCACCAGCAGTCTCTTTTATCAGCAGGAGGGGATCTTGATCAGCCTCAGCTGTTCGCAATCACCTCCTGTAGTTACTCCTTTGTCCTTTACACTGAATAGCCCTGCGCCTGCATGCATCCTGATACAACTCCTGAATGCTTTCCTGAACATTCCCTTTGATCCAATGCTCTGCCGCCAACTGGTGGCCAACCAGTCTCTCCTCGCCCTGCTCGGAGTTGACACCTTGTCCAGGGTCCTCCACCTCCTTCAAGGCCAACTCATAAGACTCCTCGCTGTTGTAGTCTGGCGACAGCTCTAACGGCTCCTGCCGGACCACAACGGTCACGCAGTTGTGAAGTAAATCTGGCCTCCCATGTTGAGTTTGCTTGTCCAAAAGCAGATCCCGGAATCACGGGACATTGCAACCATCATAAATGTGAGTCAGTTGCCGAGCCTCCAGATGGTGATCAATGGCTTCTTCTTTTAGTGACCATACAAAGTTACAACGGCACTGAAAAAAGTGACTTTGTGACCATTTTTCAAACTTATGACCATCGTAGCATCCTCTTGGCCACACGATCAAAATTCCAAGTTGGCCATTGACTCATGGTTATGACAGTTGCAGTGTCCTGGGGTCACATGATCCCCTGTTGAGACCTTCTGACAGCGGCCGATGGGGAAGCCACATTCACTTAACAACTGTGGCTAGAAAGGTCGCAAAGTGGGGCAAAGCCTCACTTGACAACTGTCTCGTTTAGCAACAGAAACACTGGGCTCAATTGCCGTCATCAGTTGAGGACTAAGCGATCCCTGGTGGAACTTAGGGGCAGCATTTCTGGAAACTGAGAACTGTTCGAATAGATTTCCCGGCTCCATTTTTCTCAGTGGCTTTTCAATCTTCCAGGCCGGGAATTTGTTCTATTTCACACACATTATTATTGCTTTAACAGATTGGATGCAGGCTGACCCAAAATGCAGCTGCTGAACTGAGGTGTAAATCAGATTGCAGAGAAGCTTCCAGTTTTTCACTCCTCTAAATGTTGTGATGCGTTTTTTTCTGGCTCCTGGGACATTGAAAAAGGCTTCTTCAAAAGTGTCTGGAGATAAATCGCCCTTACAAATATTGTTGGGCACCTCCTGGTAAACCAGCTTTGAAAGGAAAATTATATTGTCTTAACTGGGTGAAGATACATGGGCAGAGGGGGCATTCAGCAGGTTCTGACCAGTTCTGGAGAACCGGTAGCAGAAATTTTGAGTAGTTCGGAGAACCGGCAAATGCCACCTCTGGCTGGCCTCGCCCCCTTCTATTCTCTGTCTCCCGAGTTCCAGCTGATCAGGAGGGAATGGGGATTTTGCAGTATCCTTCCCCTGCCACGCCCACCAAGCCATGCCCACAGATCCGGTAGTAAATTTTTTTGACTCCCATCACTGTACATGGGGTGTCCAATGGGAGCTGGAGTGAATAGCCCCCAGAGGGGGAAGGGACAATTGAGTGCGCCCTTTTAACATGCAGTGTGCACATTGCGCACATATAAAAAGGATGAATTTAGAATGTCCCACCCCACCATTTTGGTACTATTAAAAACTCCTGGCAGATGCTAATTTGTGCACTAATATTGATATGCAATTTCATAAAAGATAGATTTGTGTGTCTGTGTGTAAAAGAGGAAGAGAGATAAACATTACATAGATAATAGATAAATAGACAGATGAGAGAGTGATATGACATATATCTAGAATAGAAGATAGATGATAGATGAGGGGGGTGAACAGCTATAGATGATGGAAAGATAGATGATAAATATTGATATATAGGATAGATAGATGATGTTATAGATAGTAGATATATGACAGAGAGATAGTAGATATATGACAGAGAGAAGATGGATATGTAGATAGATAGATAGATAGATAGATAGATAGATAGATAGATAGATAGATAGATGGATGGATGGATGGATGGATGGATGGATGGATGGATGGATGGATGGATGGATGGATGGGATAGATCAGATAGATGATAGATAGATATAGATAGATGGATGGATGGATGCATGCATGCATGCATGATGGATGGATGGATGGATGGATGGATGGATGGTAGAGATAGGTCAGATAGATAGATAGATAGATGGATGGATGGATGGATGGATGGATGGATGGATGGATGGATGGATGATGGATGGATGATAGAGATAGGTCAGATAGATGATAGATAGATAGATAGATAGATAGATAGATAGATAGATGGATGGATGGATGGATGGATGGATGGATGGATGGATGGATGATGGATGGTAGAGATTGGTCAGATAGATAGATAAAGAAAGATGATTATAGACAGGGAGAGAGATATGGATGGATGGATGGATGGATGGATGGATGGATGGATGGATGGATGGATGGATGGACGGACGGATGGACTTGTGGAAAACACAAGAAATGATTCCCTTCCTTTTTGTTCTAAGGCAGATGACTAGAGTTCCTAGGTGCTAAAGGTCTGAGATGAGCAATGGGGATCAAATGTAGTTCATTCCTAGCCACCAAGATGCCAAAGCAATGAAATGTGTGCTGCAGGGTGGGGTGACACAAATTATGTGTTGCACAGAAGGACAGAGCTTAGTCATCCAGGTCATGCTTGTTCCAAAGATGTTTTTTCAAGAGGCATCTGGATCAAATAAGAGAATAGCAACAGAATAACCAAATAAGAACAGAATAAGAACAGAATAAGAACAGAATAAGAACAGAATAACAACAGAATAACAACAGAATAACAAGAAAATAGCAACAGAATAACAACAGAATAACAACAGAATAACAATGGAATAACAAGAGAATAACTGAATAACAACAATAACAACAGAATAGCAAGAGAATCGCAACAAAATAACAGTATAACAACAGAATAACAAGAAAATAGCTGCAGAATAACAAGAGAATAGCAACAGAATAACCGAATAACAACAGAATAATAACAGAATAACCAAATAACAACAGAATAACAGAGTTTGAAAGGACCATAGAGGTCTTCTAGTCCAACCCCCTGCTCAGCCACCTTTCCACTGATGTGCCCTGCAAATCCTTTGTACAGGAGGCCAGTTTCAAACTGCTCCAAAGCAAACCATTTCCCTTTCCATATTTTTCTGGCGTGCAGCGAAGGACTTAAAATAGGGGAAAAAAAGAAAGAAAAGCAAGAAAACTATATATCTGGCTGCCTATTAATTTAAATCTCGAGCTGGGAAGAAGTCAACGAACTGTAATTTATGAGCTGTCAAGGCCTGAAAAATTCCTTTTGACACCATATTTTCAGTTATTACATGCTTTCCTGCAGGGCGACGGTGTAATTCCATAGAGAGCCTTCTTGAGAAACGTATCAAGGCAGAGGGCAGCTAGGGCCTTCTTATTATGTCTCCGTGTCTTCTCTCCTCCTCCCCCTCCTCGGCGGTGGCTTCCCGTCTGGTCCCCATCCACCCCAGCCTGCTCCCTTTTTAAGTCGCCTTGGCAGTGCATAAAGTTGACCTGATGTAGGAGAAAGAGCGGCAGAGCCTGAGAGCAGAGTTAAAAGAGGACTCAGCTAGAATCCCTACGTAGCCACAAATGAACTAAGTTGAAATTCACTTGAGCGCTGTTGACCCTTATCTAACTTTTAACCAGGTGCTGGAGTTTAGTTGAGAAGATTAGTGTCATGGCCCCCTTGGAGCTGTTGTGGTTCACCAGCAGCCAGCAGATCTGGCAGCAGATTCGGACAGTGAGGAGGTTGGGGAGCAGAGGTGGGTTCCTACCAGTTCGCACCTATTCGGTAGAACCGGTTCGTCAAACCTACCGAACCAGTTTGAAGAGGTTCCACCAGTGGACCCAGAAAGCAGGCCACACCTACAGAAGAGGCTCCAAAATTTTTTGAAACCCACCACTGTTGGGGAGGAACCTGGAGCCAGTCCTGGAGTGAGTCTGGGGAAAGCTCTGATGAGGGCTCGGTATCAGAGGCAGAGAGGGGGCCAGGGCTGTCCGACAGTTATCAGCTGCCTTCGGAGTCGGAGGTTAGTGGGGCAGAAGAACAACTGGAGCCTGTTCTCAGTGTGTGCATGTGCAAAGTTGTCAGACGAAGGGAACAGCTAAGGAACAGGGGTCGACTTGGGAGTAAAGGCACAGGTGGACGGTGAATGGCCCCTCCCAGAGGAAATAAAAGAGGAGCAAAAGGGGAGTGGAGTTTGCAGGAGACAATTAGTTCAATTTATTAGGGTGAGGATCTGTTCCTGACTTCTTGCCAAGGAATTGCTGCTACAGCTTGGAGTTTGGAAGATGTCGGCCTGGCAGCTCTCCTAGCCTGATCAAGGTCTGTAATTGTGAAATCTCTGGAAAGACTGTTGGCCGGGACTTTGCTGGAGAGGAATTCCCTTTAGCCTAAATAAAAGGTGCTTTATTGGGACGAGGTGTCGGCTTCGTGACTTTGAGAAGCCGAGGTCAAAACATTAGCCTGACCCCGTGGAGGATGATGAGCCGGAGCTGGGGCAGCTTTGTTGGCTCTGGAGGAACACGGGGAGGAGCAGAATGAGGCAGTCCCAGATCCCTCAGGCCTGCAAGCAGGGAAGAGCAGGAGGGAGAGAGGGGGGAGAGAGAGCAAACAGTGGAAATGAGGAGCGACAGAGCTCAGGCAACTAGCAATGACCACCCACTCCTGATCCCTGAGCACGGAGAATGGAGAGAATGCAGGAACAGCGCAGGCCGACCAGAAAGGAAGGAAAGAAGGAAGATAGGAAGGACAGAAGGAAGGAAGGATGGAAGGAAAAATTTGAAATGGAGAGAGGTTGGTTTCCAAAATTGATTCCAACATTAGTGTTAACAATAAGAGTCGGAAGGGACCTTGGAGATCTTCTAGTCCAGCCCATAGCTCAAGCTGGAGATCCTATATCAGTGATGACTTTCCGTCCTTCCTATCTTCCTTCTTTCCTTCCTTTCTGGTCGGCCTGCGCTGTTCCTGCATTCAAGCTGTGTGCGCGTGCATGCCCAAACTGAAAGGTGGGCATGCACGGGCATGCGCGCATGTGCAGCAGAGACCTGAAGAGCAGCTGGCCAGCAGGAGGCAGGGCATCCCAACACCGGCAGCGCAGCAAGAGGTGAGGCCTTTTTCTTTTGTGAGCTTCTGTTTCGTCGTTTGCAGGGAAACAGAAGGTCACGAAAGAAACACCCCACGGAGATCTGACCTGGGGCAGAGGTGTGTGTGCCAGGAGAGAAGGCTCTGTGTGCCACCTCTGGCATGAGTGCCATAGGTTGGCAATCACAGTCCTATATCATTTCAGACAAATCTCCTCCTAAAATCCTCCAGTGATGGAGCACCCACAACTTCTGGTGGCAAGCTGTTCCACTGGTTCATTGCCCCCACTGTTAGGAAGTTTTCTCTTCATTCTGGTTGCTTCTCTCCTCGATTAGTTTCTATCCATTGTTTCTCGTCCTGCCTTCTGCTGCTTTGGGAAATAAGTTGACCCCTCCCCATCTTCTTCTTCTTTGTGGCAGCCCCTCAAATATTGGAAGACTGCTACCATGTCATCCCAAGCTGGCACATGTATACACCTTCAGCATTTCAATGTGACAAGCTCTGTCCGTGTGCAAGTCTCAGCCTTCAGGGTTTTTTAAAGAAATAAACCATCCTGAGCAGAGGTGTCAGGGTTCCGAATAGCAATATCCAAAATTAAATCAGAGTCCAAGGCAAAGTATTGCTCAAAGTTCCAATTTATGAAGAGAGACATGTTGGCACATCTGTGGAAAACCCAAATCTGAAAGCTTCCCGGTTTTCCCCACCCAGTTGAAAGTTCAGGATCTTGCCCTCACACCCACAAGTCCATCCCATGGTCCAATCTTCCACTGCCATGCTGGCAGTTCCACCCATCCAGTTCCGGTCAGGTGCAGAGAACAAAGGATAATGACCTTGGCTTTCTAGAAAGAATGTTGTTATGGCTACATAGCATCTAACTCCTTACAATCCCCCCTCTCATTTTCCCACCATAGAAAGTGCGTAGCAGAATAATAGAAAGTGTGGCAGGCCAAAGATCCAAAAGAAAAGATGGCTGCAGGCCTGACAGGAGGTGGTATTTAGCCAGTTTGGATTGGTTCAGGCGAACCAGTAGCGGAGATCGCGGGTGGCCCCGCCCACCCACCCCAGCTCTAGTAGTCACATTTTTGAGGCCAGGCGTATGCGTGGAAGGTGCCCATGAGAGCAAAGTGCATGCATGTTAGGCTGGACGCATGCATGGAAGGTGTGCACAGGTGCAAAGCGAGCATGTGTGCGTACGCTGCGAACCAGTGGTAAAAATAAGTGAAACCCACCGCTGATCCTGAGCCCAATCCACTCGCCACTTGTCTCCTTTTCACAGCTGCCTGTGCATTCAGAAAGATATTATCTTGGGGTCAATGGGGACTGCTTCTTAAATAAGCGTGAAATTTCACTGCTTTGAGATATAACAAGAAGAAATAATATGAAAATGGATAAGTGTTCAGATAGATATCAAATGGAAGGTATGTATTTAACCCTGTGGTTATCAGGACTGCAGGAGGCATTGCTAGGCAAGAATGGCTGGGTAAGAATAGAGTTCAATCAAGCTGGCATGGCTTAATTAGTTCTTTGATCCAACTAGTTAAACTCTGTCTGTTTCTCAGGCACAGACAGGCTTTACTCTGAGTTTACTCAGGCACAGACAGACTTTACTCTGACTTTATTCAGGCACAGACAGACTTTACTCTGAGTTTACTCAGGCACAGACTTTACTCTGAGTTTACTCAGGCACAGACTTTACTCTGAGTTTACTCAGGCACAGACAGACTTTACTCTGAGTTTACTCAGGCACAGACTTTACTCTGAGTTTACTCAGGCACAGAATTTACTCTGAGTTTCTCAGGCACAGATTTTACTCTGAGTTTACTCAGGCACAGACAGACTTTACTCTGAGTAAACTCAGGCACAGACTTTACTCTGAGTTTACTCAGGCACAGAATTTACTCTGAGTTTCTCAGGCACAGATTTTACTCTGAGTTTACTCAGGCACAGACAGACTTTACTCTGAGTAAACTCAGGCACAGACAGACTTTACTCTGAGTTTACTCAGGCACAGACTTTACTCTGAGTTTACTCAGGCACAGACTTTACTCTGAGTTTACTCAGGCACAGACAGACTTTACTCTGAGTTTACTCAGGCACAGACTTTACTCTGAGTTTACTCAGGCACAGACTTTACTCTGAGTTTACTCAGGCACAGACAGACTTTACTCTGAGTTTACTCAGGCACAGACTTTACTCTGAGTTTACTCAGGCACAGAATTTACTCTGAGTTTCTCAGGCACAGATTTTACTCTGAGTTTACTCAGGCACAGACAGACTTTACTCTGAGTAAACTCAGGCACAGACTTTACTCTGAGTTTCTCAGGCACAGACTTTACTCTGAGTTTACTCAGGCACAGACAGACTTTACTCTGAGTTTACTCAGGCACAGACAGACGTTACTCTCCAGAGTACTCGGAGTCGCCTGGGGGAAGGGCAAGGAAAGTGAGACTTTTCACACAAAGAAAAACGTTTGCAACGCAGAGGTGTGATTGCTCCCCAGAATTTAATACAGGTTTTGGATTCATACAACACTCTGACCTTAGTGCTTTTTCAAGAGGCAGCTGGACTTTCTGGTTTTTCTTTTGAAGACCGTTTCGCTTCTTATCCGAGAAGCTTCTTCAGCTCTGATGGGGGGCGGGTGGGGAATGGAAAGTCATTTGCATCCTTTTAGGGGCTCCGCTGTGGTCCGTCGGTGGCGTGGGGAGCTGGCAGCAGAGTCAGAAAGTGAGGAGGAGGTTGGGGAGGAACGTGGGCCAGTCCTGGAGTTTGGGGGAGGAAGCCACCGGGAAAGCGATGGATTGGGAGTAGCTGATGATGACTGAGTTTGACAGGTTGATGAGTTGCCTTGCGAGTTGATGGTTTCCCACACCACTTACAGGATGTGACCCAGTCATCTTCTCCCAAACCTCAAACTCACCGAGTAGACCTTCTGGCAGGGAGAATGAATGGGGAAGTCCGATTCCCTTAACAGCCGTGTTCGGGGGTGGGTTCCGGCAGAGGCCCCTTCTGGTTCGCTCAGGGGAGCGCCATGCACGTGTGTGCTGCTTAATGCAACTGAAATCGCTCTGCGCATGCGCAGAAGCGGAAAAGAAGATGGCGGCATCTATGGTGGTGCCAGGAGAACTGGTTCGGGGGCGTGGCAGCCCTGAGTGACTGCCGGTCCCAGCAACCCAGGCCCCCAAGCGACTACTGGTTCGGTGAAACCGGTCCGAACTGCTAGGAGCCAGCCTCTGGCCATGTTGTTAAGTGAAGCACAACTGTAGTGCTTCACTTAACAACTGCAGCAAGAAAAATCATAACAGGGGACGAAATTCACGCAAGAGCTCTCTGGCTGAGCTACAGAACATTTGGGGTTCCCTTGTGGTTGCAATTCAAAGGCGACCTTTGTGCGATGCATGGACATCTCCCCAAAAGTTTTATTCCGGTGTGCATGCAGTCCTTCCATAATTTAGACGGCGTCCTCTCCTCCCCCCACCCCCACCCCCGCCTAGCCCCTCTTCTTCCTTTCGCACCTTGATTTGATTTCTTGCTTACAAACCGTAAACCTGTTTATATATTCAACAACAGCCAGCTTGGATTCATTTCGGTGAATTGTGATTGAAATATAGATTTGATTCTCCGGTGCGAGGCTGGGCTCCTGTGGACTCCCATCCACCTCCCCCCCCCACCCGATCAAGGCTCCAATTGTGGGCCTTTTTATTATATCCCTCCTCCAATAGATATAGATAGATAGATAGATAGATAGATAGATAGATAGATAGATAGATAGATAGATAGATAGATAGATAGATAGATAGAACATGTTCGTGCTGCTATTTGATAAATTGCCTAATGATCCTCAATGCAAAAAATAAAATAAAAATTCAACGACTGGGATGGCAGGATGAGAATATTAATGTGAATTTGGAATGCGAGGCCCACCTCCTCTCTGTGGCAGCCCCTCAAATATTAGAAGACTGCTATCCTGTCTCCCCTGGTCCTTCTCTTCTCTAGACCAGCCATGCCCAGTTCCTGCAACTATCCATCGTATCTTTTAGCCTCCAGTCTCCTAATCATCTTGGTTGCTCTTCTCTGCACTCTTTCTAGAGTCTCCACATCTTGCCCCCACACCCACAAGTCCATCCCATGGTCCAATCTCCCACTGCCATGCTGGCAGCTTCCACCCATCCAGTTCCGGTCAGGTGCAGCGGTGCAAAGACAAAGGATAATGACCTTGGCTTTCTAGAAAGAATGTTGTTATGGCTGCCTATCATCCAACTCCATACAATTCCCCCTTCCCAAGACCCACAAGAAAAGAGGGTTGCAGACCTGACAGGAGAAGAATAGGAAGGAGGTATAAAACTTGGTTAGATTATCATTAGCGTCTTTGCCTTCCCCTTGAGAATTGGAAGGGCATTTGTCTTCTGCAAAAGCACCATAAAATGTGCAGACTTTTCTTTTAATCCTAATTAAACTAACGGGATAAAAGATTCAGTTAACAGAAAAGTATTCAACACGTGGCCGCTTATTTTGCACTATTTATGATAGTTGCTGTACTCTGCATTTCTTCAGAGAGGAGGATTAAAAAAAAAAAAAAAAAAAGGCCTTGGGCATTTTTCATGCTAAGGAGTTTTATTGTTTTTTTTATTATTTTTTATTTTTTTATTTTGATATACCTTGTAAAAAACAATACAACTACATTTCGAGATATTCCCATACTATCAAATCATTATAAACATCAAAGGTTAGGTATCTTATTCCTTCCCTCCCTCTTCTCTTCCCTCGTTTCTTCTTTTCCATACCCTTTTCTTCCCTCCCCCCTTACTTCCTTCTCCCCTGCCTTCCCTCCTTTCTTTTCTCCTTTCCTCCTTTCCTTCCCCCTCCTTTCCCTCCCTCGGTCCCCCCCTCCTTCTCACATACCTTTCCTCCTTCCCTTCCTCTTTCCCTCCTCCTTCCTTTTCTCTTAATCTCCCTCCTTTCCTCCCTCCTTCCTTCCTTCCTTTCAACTCTCCTTCTCTCTTTCTTTCCCTCCCTCTTTCCCTCTTTACTACCCTCTCCTCTTCCCTCTCTCCTTCCTCCCCCAGTTTCTTCCCTTTCTTCTCTCCTTCTTTCTTCCCACCTTCTTTCCCTTCTCTCCTTTCTCTTCCTCCTCTTTATCCTTCCCCCTTTCTTCTGCCTTTCCTGTTCCTCTGCTAAGGAGTTTTATTAGTGTTTTTTATTTCCCCATTTTTTGTGGGGTGGGCTTTAAAGGGGCATTTGGGAAGGTGGAACACACCAAGCTATAGAAGGTCCTCTAGATCAGCCATCACCAACTGGTGGTCCATGGACCCCTGGTGGTCCATGAGAAAATGTTGGTGATCCGCCGAAAAATTATTTGCATGTTTTTTTATATTGCACTAAATCAGGAGTCCTCAAACTACGGCCCCAGGGACAGAAACATGCAATGAATACATGCTTGTGTTGCTACAGAGAGTCTCCCCCTTCGGGGTCTTTTTGTGGGGGGTCGGAGGGAGGAAGAAATTCTGACTTGGGGTCTGCTTCAGCACCCTGGTGGGGGGCTTTGGGCGAAGGCTGGAGGGAAGTGCCGTTGGTGGCAAAGAGCCGGAGGGCCTCGTTCCAGTGGGACTGCATCACGGCCTGGAACTGGCTGACCAACTCAGCCCGCTGAACCTCCAGGCACCGGTACCTGGCCTTGCACTCCTGTAGGTCTTCCCTCTGCTTGGAAAGCTTATGCTCCTAGTCCTCAGTGAGCCTCCTTCTGCTGAGCCTCCTTCTCAGGCAGATCCAATTTGAACTGAGTTGTTTTGCCAACCCTTTCTCCTGGTGGCTGCTTAGCTCCAGCAACTGCTTCCTGTTGGGGCCCTAAGGAACTTTGCCAGGCGAGGAGTGACTGGGAGGGGAGGGGCAAGTAGAGGCCAGTGAAACGCTCCTTGATGTGAGAGTCATCAAGTTGGCCACACCCACCCAGTCACATGACCACCTAGCCACACCCATCCAGCCAGTCATTAGGCAGATCCCATTAGCAGTCCGCAGAATTTAAAATTATGAATTTAGTGTTCCCTGAGGTCCAAGAGGTTGTGGACCCTTGCTCTGGATAGGCCTCCATATGAATTATAATCCCAAGGGACATAGAATATAGAATCATAGGGTTGAGAAGGGACTTCAGAGGTCTTCTAGTCCAACCCCCTGCTCAGAAACAGGAGACCTGTTCTGTCCCCACTACACATTAGTCTGTGTGCAGCTCGACATGCAGCTGAACTCACCTATCCTCCAATAAAACAGGCCATGTGCCTAGATCTGGGTGCTTTATTGGAAGAACAGGATAGGGTGAAACTGGGGAAAACAGGGATGCATATAATGAGAACCAAATACAAGAGAGGAGGATTGAGTTACTGCTGAACATAACAATTAATAGGTTCACCGACAAATGCGCGATAGACATGTGCATGATGTCAAAACCGTGACGTCAAAAGCGCGCCCACAAAAGCGCGCCGACAAATGCACACCGACAAAATCGCGTCATCAACAAACTACATAGTAGGATACGTATATGTATGTTATAACCCTAACCTTAACCCTAACCCTAACCCTAACTCTAATTATGCTTGTCATCATGCTTTAGTCGCCGCGCATTTGTCGGCGCGCTTTTGACGTCGCGGTTTTGTCGTCACGATTTGGTCGGCGCGCATATGTCTATCGCGCAATTGACGGGTCACGCAATTAATAAACGCAGGTAATCTAAACCTCACCAGCGATTGAGATGGGCATGTGGGTTTGTCCTTGGATGGCCACGTGCCACAGATTAAGACGGATTCTTCTTTGTGTTTCTGTCTCCTCCAAATCCCAAAGGAAAAGGGAGCCTGGCTTCCCATCGTGCCCTTGTTTTGAGAGTGCAGGCTGATGGGTAAAGGAGTTGGATTAACTTCAAAACAGTATAATAGGGAATTTGTCCCCCCCGGCCACTAGATGGGGTTAGAGAGTAACAACAGTACATAAAGTTATATGCTGAGGCATGACAAAACCAGTTACTATTGGCACATCCCACCCACAAGGTTAGCTAAAATTAACAAAAACTAATCGCCATGATGTTGGAAATGTAATGCTGCGCTAGGGACCTTCTACCATATGTGGTGGGAGTGCCCAAAAGTCAGGGCTTTTTGACACCAGATAAGAAAGTATTTGGAAGAGATGCTAAATCAAAAGATGGAAGTTGAGCCCAGAATTATTTCTACTAGGGATCACAAAAGAAAAATGTGGCAAAGTGTTCTGACACCCCCCCCCCCTCCGTCCAGTAATGAAAGCCAAGACACGCTTAATGAGAATGTCCTTTAATAGCAAGTCCAGACTCTCGGTGGCTGAAAACCAAATAAACAAATAGATAAGGACCGAGAGCCGAGGTGGCGCAGTGGTTAAATGCAGCATTGCAGGCTACTGCTAGATCAGCAGTTCAGCGGTTCAAATCTCACCGGCTCAGGGTTGACTCAGCCTTCCATCCTTCCGAGGTGGGTAAAATGAGGACCCGGATTGTTGGGGGCAATATGCTGACTCTCTGTAAACCGCTTAGAGAGGGCTGAAAGCCCTATGAAGCGGTATATAAGTCTACTGCTATTGCTATTGCTATTGCTTTGGCACCAAGTCCGACAAACCTTGGCAGCAATCCAGCCTGCCAAGTTCGTTTCTCTTTAGTCCAAGTGTTGACTTCTGCAAGAAGGGCGTGGCACAAGCAGTCTCTTTATAGTCTGGAGAGGAGCTTAATGACCATCAGCTGAGTGTAATTACCTCCTGTAATTATGTAGTTGTTCTTGACGCCGAGTAGCCCTTCGACGGCGTGCATCCCGGAACAACTCACTGTTGGTTTCTGGATCACTCTCTCCTCCCCACTGATCCAAGGCTCAGGCGGCACCTGGTGGCCAACCAGTCTCTCTGCGCCCTGCTCGGAATCGGAACCCTGTCCAGGGTCCTCCACATCCTCCAGGACTGATTCATAGGGCCCCTCGCTGTCGGAGTCTGGTGGCAGCTCCAACGGCTCCTGCTGGGCCACAACACAAAGGTGAACTGCATTTAATGCTGCGTATCTTAACGGCGGCGAGATTGGTTTTTGAATAAAGATGGAAAAATAAAGAGACTCCCACGGAACAAAAAATAATAAATAAGATACTGAAGTGGGCAGAAATGGGCAGATTGTCTCTAGAGCTCAAAGACGAGGATGAGATGGAATATCACGAAATCTGGGACAAATGGTACCGATGGTTAGAATCATGAGAAAGGCTGGGACAGAAAAACCTGGATAAGTTAAGAATTATGGGAAAATATGGTATTAAGAAAGTGTAGACAATAATACAATAATATAATAGCAGAGTTGGAAGGGACCTTGGAGGTCTTCTAGTCCAACCCCCTGCCTAGGCAGGAAATCCTATACAGTTTCAGACAGATAGCTATCCAACATCTTCTTGAAGACTTCCAGTGTTGGAGCATTCACAACTTCTGGAGGCATCTTCTGTTCTACTGATTAATTGTTCTAACTGTCAGGAAATTTCTCCTCAGTTCTAAGTTGCTTCTCTCCTTGATTAGTTTCCACCCATTGCTTCTTGTCCTGCCCTCAGGTGCCTTGGAGAATAGCTTGACTCCCTCTTCTTTGTGGCAACCCCGGAGATATTGGAAGGCTGCTATCATGTCTCCCTAGTCCTTCTTTTCATCAAAGTAGACATACCCAGTTCCTGCAACCGTTCTTCATATGTTTTAGTCCCCTAATCCTCTTTGTTGCTCTTCTCTGCAATAGCAGTAGACTTATATACCACTTCATAGGCCTTTCAGGCCTCTCTAAGCGGTTTACAGAGAGTCAGCATATTGCCCCCAACAATCTGGGTCCTCATTTTACCCACCTCGGAAGGATGGAAGGCTGAGTCAACCCTGAGCCGGTGAGATTTGAACCGCTGACCTGCTGATCTAGCAGTAGCCTGCAGTGCTGCATTTAACCACTGCGCCACCTTGGCTCTATCAACCATTCACCCTATGCCTCTGGTCCTCTGCCCTCTTTCTAGATTCTCCACATCTTTTCTACATGGTGGTGATAGGTAAGAATTGGATATGTATTTGTATGGTTAGTAACTATATAAAAGAAAGGATCAATGGACAGGTAATCTGACTGATTACGCATACCGATGCAATGGATATAAAATTTAATTGTTGTAAGATAAAATCACTAGATGGAAATGTTTATGCCAGAAATGTCGCACTATGTCGGATGTTTTTAATGTTTATCTAATTCTTTTTTTAAACAAAAAAAACATCGTGCTACCCTCCTGGTCAAATGGTTCTCCAATCTACAGTATTTTGGAAACCCTCGGGCGATGAAATATCCCCAATTCCAGGAGACAAGCTGTCCCATTGAGTCATCCTTCTCCCTGTCAGGAAATTTCTCTTTTAATTCCAGGATGAACCTCCCTCTGACAAGCTTTCATCCACTGCTTCTTCTTTTGCCCTCAAGTGCTTTGGAGAACAAGTCTAACCTTTTTTTTTTTTTTGGGGGGGGGGGTGTCAATCCTTCAAGCATTGGAAGATGCTATCATGTCTCCCCCCTAAGCCTTCTCTTTGCTCCCTCAACCATTCACCCTATGCCTCTGGTCCTCTAACCATCTTTTCTTTAAAATATTTTTATTGTACATTTTCCTGCATTTTGCATCACAGTTTCAGCTTTGCAACTAGAGAGCCGAGGTGGCGCAGTGGTTAAATGCAGCACTGCAGGCTACTTCAGCTGACTGCAGTTCTGCAGTTCGGCTGTTCAAATCTCACTGGCTCAGGGTTGACTCAGCCTTCCATCCTTCCAAGGTGGGTGAAATGAGGACCCGGATTGTTTGTTGGGGGCGATATGCTGACTCTGTAAACCGCTTAGAGAGGGCTGAAAGCCCTATGAAGCGGTATATAAGTCTAACTGCTATTGCTATAAGTACAACTACGATATACTGGTCGTGTCGGTTATTTTTTACACTATGCTGTTGGGAGAAATGTCCTTCTGGGCTCAGTCCCAAGTGGGGAAAAAGACAGTAGAAACATGGAGGCTCCTTGGAAAGATGGTTTATTTTTTATTTCATTTTTTGCAGATTTTTTAAATTATTTTTTTCCCTTCTACAACACCTTACAGTCATTACATCAACCTTGTTATGTCATCATACCTGTACATGTATATAATATTTCGCTTCTATATTTACACACCTTTATACACAGTTCTACATATATATTTATGTATAGTTTTTTTGGCTTAATTAATTTTATTCTTGTTTTGCAGCCATTTGTACCAATTGTTCCAAATTTCATAATATTCCGACTCTTCTTTATCTTTTAATTTCAGTGTTAATTTGTCCATCTCTGCACAATCCAAAGCTTTTTTTTTTAATCACTAATTCATCCGAGGGGGTATTATTTTGTTTCCAGCATTGGGCAAATGCTATTCTAGCTGTAGTTAGCAGATGTGTTATTATGTACTTAATTTTCTTTGTATATTTCCCTTTGATTATTCCCAGCAGAAAGATTTCGGGTTTGTATTTTATCTGTTCTCCTGTAATTTCATGCACCCATTTCCAAATTTTTGTCCAATATTTTTGTGTTTCCGGGCAGGTCCACCATATGTGATAATAAGTCCCTTGTACTTTTTTTACACTTCCAGCAGGTCAGCTTCATGTTCGAGTACATTTTAGCCAATCTTGAAAGATGGTTTTAATGGTGGACAGGATCACATGGCTTGAGCTCCTGAACAGAAAAGGGGGATCGCATGCTTCAATGTTGGTGGAGAAAAAGAGAAGGGAAGGGAAACAGAGATGCTGAAAGTCCCTAATTTTATGCCCTCTCTGGCCTTTGATCTTGAGCTTGTATTCCGATTGGTTGTCAGACTCCCATGGGGCAACTCTCTAGGCTGTGCTTTGAGTCCAAGTTTGGTTGAGCAAACTGCTTCTTCCCAGGTGCCCTGTGGTGAGATGGGTAAAGGGCTAATACTATCAGGCCTTAATCCCATCGCTCTGGAGCTGAAGGAGGGGATCTTTGTTATGTAGAGTAGACTGACTCAGTGTCAGCACTCCTCCACTGAATAATTAGGAAAGAAAACCACGAGACTCCATTGATAGAAATCAAGTGTACTTTTACTAATTATAAATGATCAGAAGCGTAGCAAAGCGAAGACTGATTATTTAGGCGCGAAAGCAAATGATATATAGAATAACCCATTCCCCACCCCTTGGCATCCCAGTCACAGTCCAATCATAATTCTCCCAAGTGTCAGGTGCGAGATAACTTCGAAAGGCATCACCAAGATGGAATGTCGGTGCCGTTGGCCTTGGCAGGAAACCTCCTCCGCATGCACAGTAAGACAG